>NC_064848.1:145301302-145441302 GCF_024139225.1 Suncus etruscus | reverse complement strand
AGAAGAGAAAGAAAGGAAGGAAAGAAAGAAAGAAAGAAAGAAAGAAAGAAAGAAAAGAAAGAAAGAAAGAAAGAAAGAAAGAAAGAAAGAAAGAAAGAAAGAAAGAAAGAAAGAAAGAAAGAAAAGAGTGGGAGGGAGGGAGGGTGTGGGAGGGAAGGGGAGGGAGGGAATGAGGAAGGAAGGAAGGAAGGAAGGGAGGGAGGGAGGGAGGAGGGGAGGGAGGGAGGGAGGAAGAGAGGGAGGGAGGGAGGGAGGAAGGAAGAAAGATTTCCAAGTATAAATATCTCCAAGAATATTTAAGATTATAAAAATGATCATCAAACAATTGATCTGTTTCAATCACAAAACAGAAAAGTGTGTGACGAAAAAGAAGAAAAGAGAATAATTTATTATTAAATGAATCTCAAGTATTGCTTCCAAGCCAGGCTAGATTTGAGGATTGCTAGAACAGTTCAGCCAATGTACTCTGGAGAATTGTCTTGCTTTGTCCCTGTTCAGTAATATAACTATCCTCCCCCCACTGTTTATGATTAAGTCCCTACCTTTGAAGTAAATTAAATCTGTATGTTATTAATCTATTATTCTACTTAGGTTTCACTATCTTTCTGATTATAAACTTGTCCATTGCCTAAATTCCTCTTAGAGCTTTGGTACCAAGTAAAACCCATTCTTTAATTCACTTTATATGATTTATTCATTCATATAGTCATTCAATAATTTTTGTGTGTTTGGGTGCTACATCTGACAGTGCTTGAGGTTTATCTCTGGCTCTGCACTCAGGGATCACTTGTGTCAGGCTTGGATGACCATATGTGATGCCAGCTATTGAACCCAGGTTGGCAACATGCAAGGAAAGTGCCCTGCCTGCTCTACTTTTGCCCCCGTCCCTAAATATTCTTTAAGTGCCTGATACTGTGCTGATTTAAGGAAATACTTTGATTTTAAAAAGGGGTAGGGAATTGTAACTCCACAGTTTCCATAGAGTTAGAAGGCAAGAGTCAACAGCTTAATGTGAAAGGATTTATGAGTTGATTCACAAAAGATATTCTGTCACCATATTTTGTTGATACCATATCCTTTTTATTAACAATAGTGATGGATGCCTAAGGAAACTGAAACCCCAATCGTGTGACTGATTCCAGAATCAAAAACACAATCAATTGTCCTCGAATTGCAGAAGATGAGAGATAACAGTATGTGGCTCATATCTTAAATCATAACAAACACCAACAGACCATCTGAAGGATAAACAAAGGAAAATTTTAGGACAGATACTATATTATTTTCCAGTCAACTTCAAGAAAAGTTGCTTGAATGTACTAGCTGACATTTCTCGTAAGAAATAGCTCTTTGAATTTATAGACCGAATCTAGAATAGACCTCTTTTTCTTCCAAAACCATATAAACAAAGACGTAAATTCAAATTCAATGAATATTAAAGGGAAAGAAACTGACTCAGGCCCAGAATGTCAAGGAAAACGGGAAGATGACAACTCTAGAGAAAGGTGAGAAATAGATTCTCAATGATGCTCCTGATACTGATTCTCCTGATACTCAGCATCTTTTGCTCTTTGTTGTCCAGTTGTTTTTCTCATCTTAACAGATATCCTCATGAAAGTCTAATAATCTTAAAGAGAGGAGAATGAGTTTTTCATTTTCTTTCTTATATAGTTATGCTTGGCAAATATAAAATTTTCACACATAAGAGTAATTGTTGGAGTAATTCATCTTTACTCTAAATTGGTATAGCACATCAGACTTCACCCTTAATCACTAGGGCTCTCCTTTTACATGTTAAAACCCATGTGGACAGGAAGCACCTTTTGATGGGCTCTCTAGACCAATCTTTTCTCTACCCATAGAGATGATTCTATCTTCTCAATAAAGACTATGGTCCCAGTAGGCTTCTATTTCTATTTACATAGTGGAAAGGTCCCCGACCAGTGTTTCCTCTCTCCAGCCTGGCTTGGATTATTTTCTGTGGTGGACCTGTTCCAGACCCGCCTCCCCTTTATCCCCTCTGGATTGGGATGTGAGGATTTATCCACACTTCCTCCCAAGTAATCATTTTATTTGCCTTTATACACAATCCAATAGTATTTTCCAAGGTTAAATATAATAAGATGGGTACTTTATTCCATGGTAATCAATGTGTATGCGAGACATTCAGAAATGAACTCTACATTTTGTGTGCAATGTACTGAAATTTAATGTCCAGGTGTCTCTAATGAGCCTTGTTTGTTTTTATAGAAAAATTTTACATATATTTCATGAGTACTAAATCCACCATAATTACCTAATTCAAAATTCTATGTTTTATATTTTAGTTATCATGATTTATAATAATGTTCATCTGTACAGCATTACAACCACACTTTCCAAGATCTGAGTCTTAGAGGTCTCCAACCCAAACTCTGGAGAAGACAAGAAAAGGGAAACTTAGAAGAGGTTGTGAAATGAGTTTAATGAGAAGACCAGATGCTTCTTTTTTTTTGCCTGTTTGTTTTTGGGTCACACCCAGTCATGCTTAAGGGTTACTCCTGGATATGCACTCAGAAATTGCTCCTAGCTTGGGGAACCATATGGGACACTGGGGGATTGAACCATAGTCCGTCCTTTGTCAGACGCATGCAAGGCAAACAGCCTACCGCTGCACCACCACGCCAGCCCCAATTCTTCAGGTGAATGAGGAGTATCAAGAAAGAGGAACAGACTATAATTGCCAAGAAGAGAAATGACAAAGTACAGGTCACTCATAGTCTTAATAGTGGAGATGTGGGGGGAATTAATAAAAATGAAATTCTGTTCAGGATGGGTTAAGAATAGAAAGAATGAAATTGAAAAAACAATGAGTTTTGTACAAAACAGTCTATTAAAGAAAGGTAGTTAGCAATGGAGTAAGTAGAGCCAGAGATTTTGTTTTAAGATGAAATAACTAGTAGTATTTTTTTGTTTTCTGTTTGTTTGTTTTGGGGATGGGATCACACCCAGCAATGTTCAGGGGTTACTCCTGGTTCTATGCTCAAAAATCGCTCCTGGCAGGCTCAGGGGACCATATAGGCTGCCGGGATTCGAACCACTGACTTTCTGCACACAAGGCAAATGATTTACCTTCTCCATGCTATCTCTCTAGCCCCATTAGTAGTATATTTTAATTAAAATTATTTTAATTTGTTTAATAACTGAATGTGTAAATGCAGCTAGAAACAAAGTAATCAATAGAAAGGAAAAACGTTACATGAAGCACAAAATAAAGAATAATTGTTCATACAACATTCTTGAGCAGGCAAATGGGGATAGATAAGAGTTCAGGAACAAATGGAACAGTAGAAGTAAAATAATTAATTTATATAGAAACAGGAAAGAAAGTAGAGTGCATGCACTTATATTCATTGCAGCACTATTTACAATAGTCTGAATCTGTAAACAACCAAGATGGCCCACAACAGATGAGTGCCTAACGAAACTGGGGTACACAATAGAATTCTATGCAGCCATCAGAAAAATGAAGTTATGAAATTTTCCTATACTTGAATGGACATGGAAACTATTATGCGGAGTGAAATAAGTCAGAGGGAGAGAGATAGGCACAGAATAGTCTCATTCATCAATGGAATTTAAGAAAAATAAAGAATATTATTGTAATAACACCCAGAAACAGTAGCAATGAGGGCTGAAAGGATCAACCACAATATGAAGCTTACCACAAAGATTGTTAAGTGCAGTTAGAGAAATAACAACACTAACAATTGTCACGACAATGGTGTTGAGTAAGAAAAGTAGAATGCCTATCTTGAATATAGGCAGGGAGTGGGGGAGGATGGAGAGAGGGACATTGGTAGTGGGAAAGTTGGGCTGGTAAAGGAAAGTGTTCTTTTTTTTTTTTTAACTAAAACCGAACTACAAACATGTTTGTCATCAGGGTGCTTAAATTAAGATATTGTAAAAAAAAAAAAAAAAAAAAGGAAGAAGAAAGTGAAGTGCATAGATACACACATTGGAGAAAGTAGAGTGCATAGATACACACATTGGTATAGAAGTAAATAAAATGTGAGCTTCTCAAAATTCTCTCCTGATTGCTTCAATCTTTTCAATTAAATATGAGTTTTTCACCAAAGAATGAAAACAGGAATCAAAGCATAAACACTGGGAAAGAGCCCTGCTTGGTGAGTTTTTGACTCTGAAAACTAGAAATGTAGAATTTGTTGGGCTAGCTTCCTAAAGAAATGGCCGTGAAAGTATAGCTGAATATGACAACACAGTCTTGTCTTTTTCTCCAGAAATGTGCAGTTTGAGTAAGTACAGGCTTGAAAAGACAAGAGTCTCTTTATCCAGACCTTGCCAAGTAAGGAAGAAGCCAGAATGAAACAAGGGATTTTATGGTGAGTGCACAAGAATAATTATGATGATGGTCACAAAACTGAAGCATAAAAACTAGAAGAAATCAGACCCCATACAAATTTTTTATGTCTTACCTTAGTTTTGAAGGTCAAGACCCTTCCTTCTCTATTTTTCTGTATCTCTTTACTGCAGCTTGACTTGTATGCATGATGAATACTCAATTAATATGTATTGATTTCTATATACTTCTGGAATGTGAAAATATTCCAGGTTCTCAAATCTTCAGTGATCCTTCCAGAGTTAAGTCCCACTGAATTTGACAGATGGTCTATAAGTTTTATTTCTGAAACACCATATGTCATGTACTAAAGTTCTATACATACTTAGCTTCCAATTTTCAGGTTTGGGTGATAATGTACTTGATAGCACCTGTGCTTCCAAATCTGCCATCTAGAAGCTTCTATTTTCTCTTCCCCATACATTCATCACCTCAACCAGATGCTCCAAATTTCCTGCTTCCTTAGAGCACGGTCTGGCCATTCTGGGCATGAATCCTAGTACACCAGGTCTTATGTAAGAGCTCTGGTCCAGAAGCATAGGACTACCACCTGTCTGTTCCACTTCTTCATTAAGACTTCTTGGTTCAGAACCAATATTTTAGAAATGCTTGAAGGGCAAATTCATTCTCTATAGTCCCACAAAATGCTTCATCTTTGTATTCCAGCTGCCTCTACCGCTTTCTGTTATTCATAACTAATTTGGGGTATCAGCCCAGATACTACTCCTGGAAATGATCATTTATTATCTCACTCATATGTCACAAGTGCTACAACTACTAGTCCTGTTTGATATAATAAAGAAATAAAATTACCATGACCATCCTGTCCCAGGTCACTTGATATTGAAGTAATGATACGCCAACTAAAGTTCTCTAGATTCCCAATGCAGTTAATTTGAGAAAATAATATCTTATATTTGTATCCATTTATACTATGGATATTTATAACTTAATAATCTCTAACTTAATTATAAACCATATTGGTGGTGTTGATTTACTAAAAAAAATTATCCCATTACAGTTGTCACAACACTTAAATCAATTTATATTTCTTTTAGGGACAGAATTAAAGTGCTCCAGTAAGGATATCCACCTTATTTCCCTCCAATTTTTACTTTAAGAACTAAAATGTTTTTAATGTGAATTTTAAAAATTGGCCATATTATAATAAAATTACATTATACTATGCAAAATAATTTTATTTCAAGAAAATTGCTGTATGAATACATTGCTACTTATACTTAATAATAAAATAACACTATAAGTTATACACAAAAAAGTTGCTGCCGCAAATTACACTATATCTTGCTCTGAGAATACAGTAAAAATTGAATTTACAACTTCTTGAATTCAAGTATTTTTAGTTCAAAGGTAAAAAAGAACAAAATGTAATCATAATTGAGTTTTATAATGAAACTATTTCTAGTCTAGACCTGTGCAAAGTTTCTCTGGACACTATTAGATAATGTCAATAAAAGTACTCATTATTTTTTCTAAGTTAAAATAACTGCTAACAAATAGTAAGTTGATGATAATGATTTAGTATAAAACCAGGAGTCCTGGAAATGAACTTACTGGTCTGCTGTTCGGCCTATGAAGATTCCTTTAATTAACAATAGGAATTGTCTCAGACACCTTAATATTTCTAGCTTGATATCCAATACTATTTCTTGGCAATACTAGCTGAATTTCTACATTTTCTAATTGGTTTTTTCCAAGCATCTTCAATTTCCAAAGTCTATCACTGAATCCTCGGCAAAGTCACTTTCATATCTAAGTGAAAGAACTGGTTTTTATGCATCTAGTTATTGGGTATGCAGTTATCAGGTATAAGTACTATATAGGAATTTGAAAATCAGCTAGAGCTATAGATAGAAATTGAATTTTACCTACTTATAAAATCTGTAAGTTTCATTGAATGTTTTCCTTTTTCTATCTTAAATAAAGATATTATTAAAATAAAAAATTTATTAACTTGTAGGGTGGCAAAATATTAAGAAGCAAGATGAGTCGTCAAGGAACCATAAAGTTTTGGGAAAACATTTGTGAACATGTAAGCTATTAAGTATTTGCAGTTTGAAAATTCTTCTTGCTTGAAACAAAAACCAGGAAACAAAAACATTGACATTTTCTTATAGCCAGATTCCTACTCTTTTGATGTGGAAAGCCCCTAAGAAAGTTAGAAAATCAAGATTTGGGCAATTGTTTCTCTCTCCTAACAGTTTCAAGGAGCAGGCAGTCAGTTGCAGAATGCAGTGAGAAGAAATGTCTTCTTTGCCACCGTCTACAAATGGATCTTTTAAGCTACCCTGTCTGCCTTTGAAGCCAATATCTAGTAATTAACCCTTCCATCTGGCAGTGTCTTTTCCACACTTCTCGACAAGGGATTTTTCACATTCCTAATAGCTGTGACTTTAGCAGTCATCCTGCTAATGATACTTTTTGTTTCCGTTCCTATTTGCTAAAAATGCTTTCCACTAATTTAGTGACCTGAGCAGGGTTGTTAAGGAAAAGAGGAAAATAATCATTCAGAAACTCATTTTAAAAAAATCTCAACAAAAAATAAGAGTGACATACACGAGGAAAATTCAAACATGGGAAGTTGTTCATGAAGAACTTGGAATCTTTACCACTGTCTGTCAGTCTGGTTTTAGTCAGTTATAGACTTGGAGAAATAGTGGAGAACTCAGCATGCTGTTTATAAGCAATAAAACCTATATAAAGTGAAAATAACCTGTTCCGTCATGATTATATGCTGCCTACAAAGAAGTTATCTTTACAAAATAAATCCACTATCAATTTTGCAAATTCATATGCTATTAACATGAAAATTAGACCTCTGGTTTTTGCTGAAAGCATTCTGATGTAGATTTGCAAATACCACACCCCCAGAAATGTAACTATCTAAAGTTTTACTGTAACTACACTACTGATATTTGTTGAGATAGCATGTGTTTTCTCTGATGAGGTTAATAACTAACGAGAATAAGATTTTTATAGCAGATAAATCACTTGCATCTTATCTTAACTCAATGAATTATCCTTTTGAGTACTTCAATGTTCCTAGAGGCTGGAGTGGTGGTGCAAACAGTAGGGCATTTGCCTTGCATACACTAACCTCGTTCAATCCCCCCTGCATACCATATGGTTCCCCCAAGCCAAGAGCAATTTCTGAGCTCATAGACAGGAGTAACCCCTGAGCATCACCAAGTGTGGCCCAAAAAGCAAAAAGAAAAGAAAAGAGTACTTCAATATTCCTATTCATAAAGGGAACACTTAACCACATTGATTTCTTTTTTTTTCTTTTTGGATCACACCCGGCAGTGCTCAGGGGTTACTCCTGGCTCTACCCTCAAAAATCCCTTCTGGCTGGTACAGGGGACCATATGGAATGCCGGGATTCGAACCACTGTCCTTCTGCATGAAAGGCAAACACCCTACCTCCATGCTATCTCTCTGGCCCCTTTTTTTGCTTTTTTTTTTTAACCACATTGATTTCTAAGAGAATATTAGGTGATGTTTAAAATGGATATTGTGGCTATTTCAAATATAAAAGAATTTGTGTATATAATTAATTAAGATATCCATTATTTTCCATATTTACCTCCAATTTTGGTGAAAATTTTAAGTTTGGTTCTCATTAAACATCAATTCTATATATAATGTTATCATCTATAATCACCATGTTTATACATTAGATCTTCACATCATATTCATCTTATAACTGAAAGATGAAGTCCTTTAACCGATCCCTCTCTATTTCACCAATCTCTGGCTACCATTTACCTATTTTATTTTTATGAGCTTGACTTTTAAACTCTTTTTAGATTTTATACATGAGTATAAAATGTCATGACTTACCTGTCATTCTGTGTCTAGCTTATTTCACTTAACTATATACCTTTATGATACAACCAATTGTCCACAGAGCATGACTTCTTTCTTTCTCATGGCCAATGAATTTTTATATCTTACATGCTTTATTCATTCATCCATCAATACATAATGAGGTTCTTTATATAAATTGATGCAAAGAATAGGGACTTGCCTATATCTCTTTGAGACCTTGTCTTCAGCTCCTTTAACTACCTATCCCAAAATGTGATTACAGGATCATGTAATAAATTTTTAAAAATAAAGTCAGTTAGAGACTAGAGAAATAGTATAGTGAGCAGGTGTTTGCTTTTCATGCAGCTAACCTGAATTTGATTCTTGGAGCCCCCAAAGGATTTCTTGAGCCCCGTAGGAGTGATCCCTGAGTGCAATGTCTTTTCTGACTAACATTTTAATCCATATTTTCACGTTTTAATATTGGAATGATTCCTATAGATGGAGATGTTAAGTGTAACTAATATTGTGATGACCCTGATGCATGGGAATGAGACAATTAAGATAAAGTAACTTAAAGTATTATTGAAAAAGACTTTGATAACCAATATTCAAGGTAAAGAATGAATTTTTTAAATAACTGCATTGAATGCTCCCACCAAAATTAAAATTAACAGATAAAATATCTCCAGAATACAGTTTAAATATTAGGCATTAAACTGGGAAGATTTCATGCACCTTCTGGATTCCTTGCCTGTGATGCTAAAGCCTCATCCAGGTTTAGGCAACAGCCCCGAAGGACTTATTCAAATTCTCACTCTCTGATCAAATGCTGCCAGAATTCTGGATTCTAGAACTCGTCTCACCTGTCTCCTGAACCTTATCAAGTAGTTTCTTTATCTTTTAACTATTGCACCCAGTTGAACTATATGTGTATATTGTGGTAATAAGGACTTCCCTAATAAAATCATATTGTAACAATATGTGGATGGCTTAAACCATAATTGATACCATTAGAGTCTGAAGTCAAAGGACAAGACCATACAATTCAAACAAAGCGAAGTTTAGTTCCATCTATCTGCATGTCCCAGGCTGACTGGTCAGGGTCTCCTCTCAGAGAGGCGACCCTGCAATGGGCTACAAGTAAGTTTATATAGGATTTTGCACAAAAGGTTATTCATGGGGCCGGGCGGTGGCGCTGGAGGTAAGGTGCCTGCCTTGCCTGCGCTAGCCTAGGACGGACCGCGGTTCGATCCCCCGGCGTCCCATATGGTCCCCCAAGAAGCCAGGAGCAACTTCTGAGCGCATAGCCAGGAGTAACCCCTGAGCGTCACAGGGTGTGGCCCAAAAACCAAAAAAAAAAAAAAAAAAAAGGTTATTCATTCTGATCATAGTGGCTTACATATTGTTGACAATAATATTTTAGGTAAATATTTACATAACATCAGGGGGGATTCCCATCACCAAATTGTCCTCCCTACACCTCCGTTTTTGTCCTTTCTCCCGTATCCTCTTCCCTCACCCCCAGGGCTGCTAGAATATGTGGTTCCCTATGTACTTATCCTACTACATAGTAGTCTTGCACCTGATTGGTGTAGGTGCCTCCCTTATTTCCCCCTCTAACTGGGAGACAGGCCTAGCTAGTTCAATTTGCGTGGTTTTGTTTGAAGAAGAGAAAAATAATAAACTGGGGTAAAAGTCTAATACTCCGAAAGTGGGCAGAGTCCTTCTAGAGGCTCTTATCATCGATTTGAGAGGTGAAGGAGAAAAAAGATGAAACATTCCATCAGTAGAAAATTCTGTTATCCTTGAAACTGATTGGCCAATGTCTAAGGGACTTTCCACAGTTCTTTCTATCTTAGCCCTAAAAGATATCTGCTATGGCCAGGTGTGCTGGGGTGGTGTTTATGATTTCTAATGGCCTTGAGAGCCGTGACAGAGTTGTGAAAGAGCTGTGAGAGAGAGCCAGGAGATTTTTGCAAATAAAAATTTAGCTTTGTTAGCCTTAAATCAACAAAATAGATTCCCTTCTGCTTTAGACTCCACAATACCTCTCCACTTAGGTGAGCATGCTTGCTTTTGAGATGTGGAACTCATGTTACATACACCAGCCTCAACTCTCACCCAGAAAATAGTCTTAGAGCATCACATACCTTTCTTCATAGGACTGAATGTAGTTCATAGTTATATGTGAATTGTATTTCTCCACTATATCCTCAAGGAAGAAATTATGCATTTGGCTATTGTTTATCCCACAAATATTCCCCATAATGGCATCTACTATAGGCTGTAAAAGGGCATAAAGAGAGTACAGCAGGTAATGTCTTACATGCAGCTGACCTTGGTATGATTCCTGATACCACACATCATCCCCCAAGTACTGCCAGGAGAGATCCCAGAGCACAGAGCCAGAAATAAGCCCTGAACACTTCCAAGGGTGCCCAACTCTCCCCTTGCCCAAAAATGTAAAAGACTATAAATAAACAATAAATTAAAGTTTTAGCCATAATGTGTGGAAAGGCTATTTAGAGTCCTGATAAATATATAAGCAAAAAAAATTCAGCCCTTTTCTTTTTTTTCAATTTATAGCATAGAATCATTAGACAAAACCCACCAAAAAATGTTGCCAGTCACACAGATCAACCTGCTCTGTTGTGTTGGCTTTCTTGCCAAGCAAGTTTTGTATTTAGGACTTTTGAATGGCATTGTCTTTCTTACATCCTAGAGAACTCACTTTTTGTTCTTCTCTACATAAAAATCAGAGCTCATGAATTTTAGTCTAACAAGGCCTTAATTTTCTTATCCTAAAATGGAAAAGAGCAGTTCCAAGATATCCATACAATTTTGTCTGCATACTTTTTATGCATGCTTTATATTTATCCTTCAATCCCTCTTTTTGGCTTCGATATTAAATAAATACATCATTTTCAGCCCTGAGATTTCAATACATGAGACTAACATCTCCTAAAAATTAGTAATTTATTTACTCAGTCTTGCATGCTGAATCAGACAACTCATTTTCTCAACTAATTCAAAAATGATATGGTAATAGAGCTTTTTAAAAAAAACACTCATTTTCTCTTTATAACAGAAAGAACTCAGATTATTATGTGATGGTTTTTCTAGATAAAATAACCAGCTTGATACATTGTCATAATCTGAAATAGAGTGATGATTTTCGCATTAACTGAAAAATAATGATATTATTTACCCAAATAATGTGCCTAATGGCACCATTTTCTAAGTATTACATTTTCCCAAGTCAGTTATTTTGAATCTGGCAGGAGCTCTTTTGTAATCTATTTTAAACAGAGGATCTTGTGGCATTGATTCTGAGTCTTTCATTTTTTAAAACATTCAGGCAACTTTTGTTGATCAATTATAATATATAAGATCAGCACCAATATTATGAGGTCCTGAGAATCCCTTCAAGACCAAAGCATCTCTACTTATACCCATTATCTATAGCATCTGAATGCTCTCAAGTTATCAAACATTTAAACTGCCTTTTCTATAAATATACAAACAAAATAGACCAGATATTTTATCATATGAGGAAGTAAACTATTCTACTTACAAATACTTCTAAGGATTCTCCAAAAATAGTTATATATCTTTCATTTGTTTTTGTTTGGAGGCTACACCCAACTGTGCTTAGGGCTTACTCCTCGCTATACATTCAGTAATAACTTCTGAAAGGGTCCAGGGTACCAGAAGTGGCACCTGGGATGGAACCTATTTCACCTATGTTAGTCAGAAGCAAGGTGAACAACTTACCCACAGTATTATCACTCTGGCTTCTTTTTTATTTTTAATTTATTGATTTATTGTGAGTTACCAAGTGAGGTAGTTATTCATGATTGAGATTCAGGCAAACAATATTCAAGCAACAATCCCTTCATCAGTGTCCACTTCCCTCCACCAATGTCTGCAGTTTCCTTTCTGCCTCTTTGGCAGGAACTTTACCTTTTTTCTTTAGGGCACTGTGCTTTGCAGAACTGTTACTGAAAGCATATCACACAAGTCACTTTACCTCTTTTCAGTACCCAGTTCTCATCCATATTAACCATTCCCCTTTCATTACATTAATGGTCCCTTCCCTGTCCTCCCCCACACCCTCTTCTGCACACACTGTGGCAAGTCTCCTACAAAAAACTAGTTCCCTGGCTTTTGTTTCTATGGTTTGGGGGCATTATTCTCCTATACTATTTCTTTCTATTCCACAAATGAGTGTGATCATTCTGTGTCTGACCTTCTCCATCTGACTCATTTTTACTCAGCATGATACTCTCTAGATCCATCCACATGTCAGGAAATTTCATGACTTTATCTTTTTTAATAGCTGCATAGTATTACACTGTGTGTATATATCATAGTTTCTTAAGCCAGCCATCTATTCATGACGTCTATATCTTGATTGTTTACTGTTTCCTGCTATTCAAATAGTTGTTCCCCTTTCTCTTTTTTTACTCCTAAATAATTGTCTCCTGCTTCTCAAGAACACTCCTCTCCAAATATAGGTGTCCACTTTGTGAGTTGGAAGCACATGGTTGGTGGCTATATTCCTTTATGATGATTTGTACACAAGACAGGATTGATATTATAATATTAATTATCTTTCCTGAAATCTAAGGCTAGCCTAAGGGATTGATAGTGCGAAAGGGGAAACCAAAATTCTAAAGCAATATTACTGCTTCTGAAGTTCCTGGCTGAAAAGTTGGGGGGGGGGGTGGTCTTCAGTTCTGGTGTGTTCCACTCTATGTTGACCCCCAATGAAGCAAAAATAATCAGCTTATAACATCTTAGAAGCCCCTTACACCAAGAAAACTACCATTTGTTTCATTATGTTTCTCTATTCTCATTTCTTCTCTTAAATCTTGCTGTAAAACTTGTTGTTTTACCAAATAAAAAGATAGTCCTTCCAGAATGAATTTTTCACAATAAAATTCTCAAAATTCTAAAACATTCATAGTCAATATTTGACTACTATAACCCTATACTCTCTTCGTGTGTCATATTCCACAATGATTTTGTTTAAACCAAAAATTCTTACATCCTAAAAAAAATGAATAATTCAACAGAAGTCATTAAAGTTTCTGAACCAGAAAGTGACCAGAACTCTACTTAAGGCAGATTAACCTGCCTGAGGGTCCTTAACCTCAAAAACAGTTTACTTTTAGAGACAACATAACATTTTCATTTCTGGATGCTTTTAAGTTATCTCCTACTAATACTCCTTGGAGCTTCTAAAAGATTAAAAGGGTGAACTTTCAGTAGGTTTATTCTAATACCCTGTTACTTTAAGGACTTATATGCAATAAATAGTACTTGGCAGCCAACTTTTAGTTGAACTGCTCAGGTCTAAATTAAAGTTGCGCCTTTTTTTTTTTTGGGTTTTTGGGCCACACCCAGTGACGCTCAGGGGTTACTCCTGGCTATGTGCTCAGAAGTCGCTCCTGGCTTGGGGGACCATATGGGACGCCAGGGGATCGAACCACGGTCCGTCCTAGGCTAGCGCTGGCAAGGCAGATACCTTACCTCTAGCGCCACCACTCCGGCCCCATAAAGTTGCTTCTTTAATAGAATTCTATAGGAAACCATATCGCTCCTATTTCTTTCCTGCAGAATTTCTATCCAATCACTTAGTTTTAATTAGTAAGAGTGGGTAAAGCTGTGATGTTATTTAAATGTCATATTATTTTTTTTATTGCTCTGCCTATAAATGTCAAAGCACCTGAATAGAAGATAAACTAGAAGGACAGTACAGAGGGTAGTACTTTGGACATGGCAAACCAGGGTTCTATTTCAGTACCACCCAGAGTCCTCAAAATAATGTTAGGAGTGATCCCTAGAGCCAAAACCAGGAGTAAGCCTGAGTGCGATTGGGTGTGGCCCCCAAACAAACAAAAATAAAGCTAAAAGGTCAAAATTGATATCACTTTGATGAGTAGGCAGATTATAGTAAGTGTGAACACTTTTCTACTTCTGATTTGTCTGTTTAAAGGTCTTACAAATAACAAATTCCAACTAGAGTGAACAATAGTTGTTTTTATTGGGCCTGCTACATCTCTTTTCTCAATATGACTGAAAATAGATCAAGGAACCAATATAAAAGTCTGCAGTAAAAAAAAAAAAGTCTGCAGTCATTTCAGATGTGCTCTTCATTTTATATTGTCCTCTCTGTCAGTTCGACCTCTACCATATTTAGCCCTAAATCTCTTATATTTGCTCATTTTACAAAGTTAATATGACTCTGACTATTAAAGGCATGCATGCTAATAAAAAAACAGGTGAATGAGATAAAAGATAAAAATCACCAATGATTCTACAATCTCACTAATAACCACTGTTCAGTTTAGCACATTTTCTTCCTCTTTTTATGTTTATGTGTATATTAATATGTAAATTTGAGTCTACCATTGACTTTTTAACTCATTTAACTTCCTTAACTAAGTCATTCAAACTTAGTCATTTAAACATAAATTATTTATGTAAAATAAATTCCCACATCATATCTCCAACCCAGGGCTGGGCTGGTCTGAAGCAGAGTTGCCATGTGAATTAGAAATCAAACCAGACATAGGAGAAAGAGTCATGGAATCCGGTGGCTTCTTACTTTATGGTCCCTCTGGGCCCACCAACCCACAACCTCTTTTTATTTACCAGTTCAAATCCCCACCAGGCAGTGGAGGGTAGAGTGGGAGACAAAGGTACCTATATGCCAATCTACTTTCACATGTCTACTTACAATCTACTTTTACATGATAGGGAAAAAGAAAGAGGAAACTGGGGAACACCTCTATTTTGGGTAAAGTCAAGGTGCTCTAACAATTTAAACTTCCTTTGACTAGCAGTCTTTTTTGTTCTCTACTCCCAACTAAATGACATTTTAAACACTTGATCCTTTTCAATTCATAACTTATCCTGATGAGCAAGAAGCAGAAGCAACTCTAAAGTATTTGAAATCCTCAAAGCTCAGAGTCAACCTCAACCTTGGAAATATCTTCCCCTAGATGCTAAGATGCTGAAAAATGGCCAATCAGAAGTCCAAGAAAAATTCATCCTAAGTAATGTCAAACATAGGTACTCAGTCCTTTATCAAGGAGTCTCTTGGACTTTGGAAATGTTATTCTGGCTTCAGCATACTGTCTATTGCTCAGATTTGCATTCTGATTTACTTTTTATAAAATTGTGCCTTGTATTTCAGGAAGTAGGTATGGCTAAAATTGCTCATCATTGATACTTCTATAAGATATTGAGTTAAAAGTATTATGCTCTTGGCATGCATATGAAAATTTTGCCAGCATAGGAAACAGTCTATTTTTGCCCAGATCCTAGCTAAGCAGGATTTTTTGCTGCCCCAAAATATATTCCTTGTGAAGCTTCTATATAACCTCAAATCAATCCAGAAATTTAAGCAGAAATTGTTTATTAAAGGCAACTTTTTTTTTATTTTGAGGGTCACACCTGGTTGCACTTAGGTGCTACTCCTAGCTTCGTGCTTAGAAATCACTCCTGGTAGGCTCAGAGAACCATACAAGATGCTGGGGATTGAACCCAGATGAGCCGTGTGCAAGACAAATACCCTAACCATTGTGCTATTGCTCTAGTCCCTAAAGGCTCCTTTGAAGACTGTCAATCATTTCCAGTTCATGGTTAAGGAGAGAAAAGAAATCGGCTCATACAGTGTCTTAATTAGTAAGCAAATGTCATATAGGCCAGAGGTATTAGTAGCAGGGCTGGTGGATAAGGGGCATATTCTTTTTATTTGTATTACTTATTTGGATTTGGGGCCACACCCAGTAATATTCAGGTTTTGAATACTAACTTTGCTCTGAGGGATCACTCCTGATTGTTCATATCTGGGGGGTTGGGTTCCAACCAGGGCCATGTATGAGGCTAGACCCCACACACTATATTTTGGGTTCTAGCCCAAAGAGATATTTTGAGATAAAAAGTTTTGACTTCAATAAGCAGAAATTGAAAACAGATTCCAGTCTAGTTAGTCCCTCTCTAGAATTTGCTCTTCTCATACAAGCTATATAAAACTTTTTTCTGAAAACCCTTCAAGAATGATTTTGTATTTAGTAGGTAAAGAAGTGGTTACAACATTATATATTCATTATGCATTTACTTGGGATCACAAAGAATCTTTAATCCCTTTTAAATAAATCAATTATATTTGTCTTTTTTGAAGTCAACCCCCAAAACCTTTCTTCTGTAATGAATTTAAATGTTCCTGGCTCTGTAATCTGGCAATGGAGAGGCAGTAGATGAGTGTCAGAGGGAAGCTTCTGATTGTCTCTCTCAGTATGGAGTTCATTGTTATGCCCTGGAATGTCAGAGAATAAGAACAGAGTAAAATGAAGTTAAAATGACCCTCTTGTCAAATGTCTTGTTTTTAAAGACATCTATGAGATTTGCTTCAATTTAAGCCAATAAAGAAACAGAAGCACTAATGTTCTTCTAGTCATTTGAATCATCTATGACTTCAACATTTGTGAAATAGTAAGAACTCAATAAGTGAGGAGCAACAGGAGTTGAACGTTTGGACATTGACTTCCCCCAGACCATGGTTGTAGCATCAAAAGCAAATCTGGTTACATTTCTCCATCAGAAAAAATGTTGTACAGTTGCTTTTCATCATTGAAAAAAACATTGTATGCTGAGCTCATCAATCTGTCAGCAGATAATGATGATGATGTCAACACATTTAGAAGATAATCTATATCAGGTACTCTTTTTTCTGAAAACATTCAAACAATGTTCTTGTATTCAGTAGATGAAGAAGTGGTTACAGTATTCTCTATATATTCTTTATGCATTTACTTGGGAATACCAATGATCTTTAATCCTTCATAAATGCTTTTGGAGAAGAATTTATCTAATTCATAAACTTTTCAAGTCTCCCAACAACTTACAAAATGCTTTTTTTCCTGTTCTTTATTTTTTAATAATTTTTATCTTGACTAAATCGGATTACAAATCATTTACAGTAGTATTTTAGGTACATAGTGACATTGAATCAGGGGCATTCCTACCACCAATGTTGTCCTCCCTCCACCCCTGTTCCCAGCATGCATCTCATATCTCCTTCTTTTGTCCACCCCCACCCCGGGCTGCTAGTATAAGTGGTCCCTTTTGTATCTAGCTTGTTGTAGATTGGGTATCAATTCTGTTGTATTTGGCTTTGGATTTAGTGTTTAAGTCTGATCATTTTTTATTTCTAGAGAAGTTAGATAAGAACATAGAAATTAAAAACTTGTCAAGGTAATGGAGTAAGTGATAGGATAGATTCTAACTCAAAAATCTGGTGTTAATGTTAGCAACATGACAGTATTCAGATCAAAAGTAAAAAATTTAATCTACTCCTTTGTACTGTTGCTGTTTCATAATTTTGAAGTTGCTTCAATTACTGAAATATTTTCACCTAAGCCACTTAATCATAAATCAAGTTTTACATAAAAGACAAAGTATAAAAATCAAATGAATTTTGCAAGTGGAATCATTTTTCATGTCTTGATAAATGAAGTTTAGTTAAATACCATATAAAAGTCAAAATTTTACTTTTGTAGGACACAGTTCAATACTACTTGGATATGAATAACTCCATTTCCAGAACAATTTGAGGTAAACCTGAATTAGTCACATACAGAATCTTTCAAACAAAATCCATTATTTTGTTTCCTTATTAAGAATTAAATCTGTATAAAATTATTATTGGGGTCTTACTGGAAAGTGTCATTATTTTAAACAGCTACTCTACTCACATGGGCCACATACTCCTAACAGTGTTTTATTGACATCCCCAAATTTTCATGCTTTTCTTTCCTCATTCCTTTGTGGGAATTTTTTGATATCACAATGGTCCTCAAGTTGGAAAAAAGTAATTGAAATATTTAATCTTTATTATTTTTCAAATAAATTTTATTGCATCACACTAATTAGTGGTATCATCAAAAATGAATCCAATCTACCCAACAAAAGTCTATGTAGAAATTGCTCTCTTCAGAGGACCTGGCAATAGTAAAAGAAATGACTCTGAAACACAATCAACTACATACTCTGGCCAGGCATGTCTTGTTTCTCTCTCTTCCCAAAGAGAATTATTTTGGAATTATTAAAAATATTAGTTAAATTGGGGCTGAAGAGATAGTACAGTGAGTGTGCACTTCCTTTGCATGTAGCTAACTAGGGTTCAATCTCCAGCATCCTACTGTAGTCTTTTGAACCCCAATAAGAGTTATATCTAAGGAGAGGAAATGGAAAGAAACTTCTCAGAGTAAAACAAGTGGATCACCCGTAGGCACAGGAAAAAGTGTTCAACATCACTTAACATTAGGAAAATTCCAATCAAGATAACAATAAGATTATTATCTTATAGCCAGTGAGAATGGCACATATCAAAAACAATAGGAACATTCTGTGCTGTCAGGGATGTGGTAAAAAAGGAACTCTCATCCACTGTTTGTAAAATGTTGTCTGGCTTAATCCCTGTGGAATATAATGTGGGGAATTCATAGTAAACTTTGAATTGAACTATCATAGATCCCAGAAATTCCACTTTGGGAATTACACACACACACACACACACACACACACACACACACACACACACACAGAATTTTAAAACTTTCATTAAAAGGATGCATGCGCACTATTTTATTGCTTTATTTAATATGATAACTAAAATATGGAATCAATGTAGGTGTTCAACAACAGATAAATGGTTTATATACTCAATGAAACACTACAGCTTGAAGGAATGAGAAAGTATGCAATTTGCTGCAATGATTGTTGGAACTGGAAAATATTGTATTAAGTGAAATAAGCCAGAAGAACAACAAACATGAAATGGTCTCACTTATCTGTGGTATATAGAATAACTGGATGAGTAGATATATTGTAACAAAGAGAGGATGACTAAATTAGTCTTGACTCCAAAGAATAAGAAAAAGGACAGACAAGGAAGGGAATTAAAGCAAGAAAGAAAATGAGAAAGGGAAGTAATGGGGAAACAGAAGTCAGGCTTCTATAGTATTAGAGATGTGGAGGGTACTATATCTGTAAACTTAAAGTAGACTCAAAGGCATTGAAAACAAGAGATCTAAACTGCAACCACCAAACTTTGTAATGTGCCTGTCAAGGTGAGAGGCAGGGAGTGGAAGTGAGGAAGATAGGGAGGTGACAGAATATGGGAACTCTGATGACAGGCATTGACACTGGTGGTAGAATTGGTGTTGAAATATGCCTAAACTGCAACTATCAATAACTTCATAAACATGATCTTTAATTAAAAAATTTTTTAAAGAAAAAAATAAGAATGATACTTGAGAGCAGAGCCAGCAGTAAGCCCTGAACACCACTGGGTATGTCCTAAAACTAATAAAAGTAATAATTGTTGGATTTCATTAACTTTAATTGTGTACAGAGACACGAACACATTTTTTGTATGCCCAAAATCTGAATCTGGTCATCTAAGCCTGTCTTGAATTGACTGCTAATTATAGAGAAATTTAATATTTGTAACTAGAAAAATAGGGAAATAGAAAGAGAAAAAAATACAACAGTGGATGGTAGGGTAGGTTTTTAGTATGTAACTGAAAATTATATTTTAAAAGAGTTGAAGAAAGGAAGAGAAAAAATAAGAAAATGGGAGATTAAGGAACACTGTAAAAAGCATTACAAAGAATGAAAAAATGTCAGATGAATCAAAATAAGATGGCATAGATGTGCAGTTAGGAGACTTAAACAAAATCTTTTGTTTCTCAGGCTTCTAGAAACTGAAGTCCATGATAAAGGATGGAAAGACACACTGTCAATGTGATTAAATCCCTGTGATTAAATCCCCATAAATCACAAGCCCTGTGAAAAATTCCCATAGCTATCTGGTCCCATGAAAAAGGCACCATAGTCCACTGGCTTCCATTATGAGTCTTCATAGTCTAGGATCCAAGTGGAGAAGGCCCCATAGTCCATTGGCCCCATGATGAAATCTCTATTGGCTCATGTAATAAAGGTCCCATAGTCTATAAAAGCCCATGATGAACCCTCCATAGTCCATAGGCCCACATAATGAAGGCCCCATAGTCCACAAAACTTCAAGTTGAAATTCTCATAGTCCATAGGCCACAGTAGATAGGGTCGCATAGTCCTCTGACCCCAATGAGAAAAGACTCATAGTTCACAGGCCACCATGAAGAAACTCATAGTCCTTTGGCCCTGTGGAAAAGGCCCCATAGTCCACTGACCTCCTTGATGAAGTCCCTATAGTTCATGGACCAAGTGGAGAAGGCCCCATAGTCCACAGACCCCATCATGAAATCCTCATAGTTCACAGGCCAACATAATAAAGGACCCATAATCCACAAAACCACATGATAAAAATTCCCATAGTTCATAGACCTCAGTGGACAAGGCCTCCTAGTCCTCTAGCCTCATTGAGAAAGGGCCCATAACCCTTGAAGTTTGCAGGCCTTCATGGAGAAGGCCCCATAACCACAGGCCCAAGGGAACAAGACCCCATAGTCCAGAGACCCCATAAGAAAGTGTCCATAGTCCCATAATCCACAGGTCCCCATGATAAAGACTACATAGTCTACAGACCCCTGTGATGAAGATCACATAGTCCACAGGCCCTTGTTATAATGGCCACATAGTCCAAAGGCCCCAAGAGAAAGGCCACAGGTCCCTGTGATGAAGACCTCATATAGTCTATAAGCCCACTTGATGAAGACCCCAGAGTCCACAGGACCAAGTGGAGAAGTTATGACATAATGTAGGTTCTATAGTCAACAGGCCCCTGTGATGAAAGCCCCATAGTCCACAGGCCTATGTGATGAAGACCTCATGATGAAACCCCAGAGTCCTCAGGTTCCTGTGGTGAAGGCCCCATAGTCTACAGTCCCCTGAGGAGAAATCCACATAGTCCACAAAGACCCATGACATGGGGAAAGCCTTATGGTTGAGAGGACCCCCATAGAGAATGTCCTATAATCCAAAGGACACGTGAGGAAGGAACCATAGTTCACAAGCTCCCATAGAGAAGGCCCTATTGTCAACAGGCCTCTGGATAAGTTTCAGAGTCTACAGGACCCCATGGGCAGCCCCATACCACAAGGTCCCATGATGAAATACCCTTAGTCCACAGGCCTCTGTGAAGAAGGCCCCAAAGTTCACAGGCCTCATGGAGAAGGCTCCAGAATCCACAAGTCCCTGGATAATGTCCTAAAGTCCACAGGTTCCTGTGGCGAATGCCACATAGTCCATAGGTCCCTGGAGAAGACCACATAATCTTCAGACTCCTGGAAAAGCCCCAGTCCTGCCAGCAGACTTGCAGTTCCAGTCAGTGATTGTGACACTCTGTGTTTGTTTTTAGTTTCTTTCTTATCTGTGTCTTTATTAAACCCACATATTTTGCTATCTCTATTTCTTTGGGGGTGTGGAGGGCATCATTGTCCCTGAACCTTTACTTTCCCCTTAGCAGTCTTGTCTTCCTGCTGAGGGAGTGAGACAGAATTCTGACTCAGTTCAGTTAAAAAATAATAATAATAATATAAATGTTAATAACCTCATTGAAGATACAATAATTTACAAATTTACTTGTTGCTATACTTTTTTCTTCCTTCTTTTCTTTTTTTAATAATATTGTTCCCAGAAACATGGAAATAAAGTATTACTATCAACTATGTTAACTATGTAATACATGCTCTTTAAATAAAATGCATTTTTTAAAAAATAATATATAATACCAAGATCTCTGGATACAGAGGTCTGACTTTATCACCCATGACGGAGCTGAAACCTTACATACACCACAAAGGCACCGAGAGGAGAGAAACAGAATATGAAAAGAGTCTATAGTTTTTCCCATGACAGTATACTTCAAAGGTGGAGAAACCCTGTAGTGTTTAGGCCAAGAGAATTCCCTCTCTAATGTCCCCAATATTTACTGTGCCTATGCAGGAAAAAAAAAAGAAAGCACAAAATAATCTTTTTTATTTATTTAAATATTTTTTTGATCTCTATGTTTTGGTTTGGATATTGAAGTTGTGGTCCCAATTAATGTTTTCCTTTTTGCGCTCTGTTATGTTTTTATTTCAGGACCGTGGTTATTATGTGGTGCTTGTCTTTATTGCTGTAGTGCTCACTGGGTTTTTCATTTTATATCTCCTTTTGTATTGTTATGGTGTTTTACTTCCTTTTTCCCTTCCCTCTGTCAAACTGAGGTTGAAGGCCTCTAAAAGGACTCTGCCCATTTTCAGCTTATTTGATTTTTACCCCATTTAATCGCTTTTCTTTTTTTCAAACAAAACCACATAACCTGAACCATCTAGTTGCGCCTCTCAAATAGAGGGGGAAATAGTGGAGGATACCAAGAACAAACAGTTGTATGATCACTAAGTAGTAAGCTAGACACAGAGGGGACCACTTACACTGGCAGCCCGGGGGTGAGGGTGGGAGATATGGGATGCAAGATGAAAAAACAGGGGTGAAGGGAGGACAACTTTGGTGATGGGAATTCCCCTGATTCATCGTTAATATGTACCTAAAATATTACTGTGAAAGATATGTAAGCCATTCTGGTCAAAATAAAAATTATAAATAATAATATAATAATTTATAATGTTTATATATATGTAAACAGATTTGAAGGGTAAGATCTACATCTATTTAACTTAGATCTTTTTTATGGTGGGATTTTTTTTTGCGTATTTTAAAGATTTAATAGCCATTATCAAAAAAATTACATTTTTTTCAAGAGACAGAAATGTTGCTATGATGCTGGGAGCCCAGTACCCTTTCAATAGCTGCATTCAGGTCATGTCCTGTTGCTATTAGTGTTTGTAAGTTTTTTTCTTGGTTCGAAAATCCCATTGCGCTGAGCTGTTCCAGTTGTTGCTGAAATCTCACTTCTGGATTCTGAAGCTATGAAAAGGGGAAAAGAAAAAAGAAAGCCATATCCTCATTTTGGAGCGAAAATTCATTCTAAATAACACAAATATCACATTAATGTAACTTACCTGCTTTTTTTATTGTAAGAATTTATTCAAGACAAAATTGATTAACATATTGAGGTAAACTGACATAACATAATATAGTAACATAACATAACATATAATTAATATAATATAATAATATATGTAAGTAAAAGATTTCTGAATAAAACACAATTTTTATCATAATGACTTACATATCTTTCACAGTAGTATTTTAGGTACATATTAGCATTGAATCAGGGGAATATCCATCACCACCAGTGTTGTCCTCCCTTCATCCCTGTTCCCAAGCATATATCCCTTTAATCCCTCCTTTTTCCCCAGAATGCTAGTGTAACTAAAAGCATATATGTTAACACTAATGTAAGCCTTTTTTTTTTTTTTGCAGTTCCAGATATTTTTACTAGTGGTTTCTTAAAGGTTTAGAGTCAAAGGAGCACTGTATAAACAATGTTAGAGTGGCAATTATCGTTTGCATGGGCCCACCAAAGTATGGGGGTCATAGAAAGGACAAACTTTTGGCCTAAGTACAAGGAGACCTTACCCCTGAAGTTTCCTGACATAAGACCATTTCTAGGCTCCAGGCAAACTAGTTTGTCCAATCCTGGTCATTGTCTGTGGTGCCCATACAGTTATATTTTTCAGAGTCTCTGTTGTTGGTAACCTGTTTCTGTATGGTGGGATTTCTAAACACTTAGTATACAGTTAGGTAAATAAGAATGAAAAGAAATTTAAATGGAAATTATATATAACTTCAATGTTTCTTGAGTAATACAGTTAAGAAAACTCGTAGTACATTATATATTTTTGAAATTAATAAATGAATAGGCCCCAAATCTTGGGTTTTATCCCTTTGCTTTTGTACTTTTTCTCTTCTTTATCTCCTTTACTTCTTTTTCCCTTTTCTTCCTCTTTTTTAGTCTCCCATAGAGCTTGAAGGAGCTTAGATAGCTCACAAGCAACCGCAGAGAATATGACTCTCTCAAGAGCTGCTAACAACACTAGAACAACCAAATTCCCAAGAAATGTCACAAATATGTGAAATCATCTTCCCCTATCTCAACCACCCCTTTCTTAGCAACATCAAAAAAGAAAACCCGAGACAAGACACAATTCAATATTCCATTCTTCAGGCCCTGCCAAGATTCTTGAATGACTTCTAAAAACTTTATGTGAAAAACACAATCCAATAATGCCCGCTGCACTCCTATGTTCATAACAGAGCTATTTACAGTAACCAGAATATGAAACCAAACCAGGTGCCCGACAACAGATGAGTGGCTAAAGAAACTGAGGCACATCTACACAATGGAATACTACACAGCTATTAGAAAAAAATGAAGTCACAAAATTTGACTATTCAGGAATAGATATTGAGACTATTATGTTGAGTGAAATAAGTCAGGGGGAGAGAGATAAACATAAAATAGTCTCATTCATATGTGGGACTTAAGAAAAATAAAAGACAGTATAATAATAATACCCAGTGACAATAGAGATGAGGGACGGAAGGACCAGTCCATGATATGAAGTTTACCTCAAAGAGTGGTTAAGGGCAGTTAGGAAATAACTACACCAACAACTACCATGACAATGATAGAGAGAGAAATACAATACCTGTCTCTATGACAGGCAGGTGATACAGGAGGGTAGATGATGGTGGTGGGAAAGTTGCACTGGTGAAGGAGGGTGTGCATTTATAATGAAACCCAATTATGAGCATAAAATAAAAAAAATTAACAAAAACCTTATTTGAGGTGCTCCTTTTGCTAAATCAGCTGAATCAAGACTATCCCCCATCCCATCAGAGCCTTCTAAACTACAGCAAAATCACATTCAATACCACATCACCCCTCATCCAGCTTTCCTTCCAGGATGGGGGGAACTCCTCAGCAAAGATCCATGAAATAGTCTCACCTGTTACTATATGTTGCCAGTAGAGGGCGGTAGAGAGGCTGAAAGTAAAACTATCCGATATACTTTCCTGTCTGAAAATTTCCTATTCTGTATCCTTCCATTCACTAATTCAACCTGCCTTCTCTAAGTTTTTGGGTTCTCCAGAAAGAAAACCATCCTTCTGATAAGAGCACTGTAAGGCTGAGTAATGGCACTTCATTCCTTCAAGAAAAGGAACAGAATCCCAGAATGTGTTGGGCTTTCAGGAAACTGAACTTAAAAGTTATTTTAGGGATTAATGAAATCCAAGCACTTTACCAGCGCACTAAACTGATCAGCCTAAGATCAGAGAATTAGTGTCAAGGCTGAAAATAGAAGCTAATACCTGTCCTAGATACTTACTGAGTGTTCATTAGTTGTGTTAATCACAATGACAATAATGCTGATTGAGTATTCACTATGCATCAGGCACTATTCTAAAACCTTTACACTGATTTTTTTTTTACCTTTACTAAACCTTATGAGTACAGAAATCATTATTTGCATTTTACTTCTGAGAAAACTGAAACTTTGAGTAACAGAGGAAATACTAACAAGTGACTGGGCCAGAATTTGATTCCAGGAAGTCTTATTTCAAACCTAGAATTTATAAAACCACTAACACTTCTGCTGCTTTGTACTCAAATAAAAAATAAGGACAGTTAGGTGCATGTTTCTTAAGGTTAGGGTTTGTTGGGGGGTTTTGTTCATTAAAAAATATCATCTTTTATTACACTCCAAATTATTATTTTTTGATATTGAGTGTTTCGTTCCTTATGATGAAATAGTGAGAACACATAAAAGTTGCAGGTCTTTGTGATTTTTTAAATAAAATATTGGGGGGATTTGTATGTATGTAAAATTACAGAATCTGAAAATTTATGCCTTATATTATCTGCCTCCTGTAGGAAATCTGGAGTGTCCTCAATGTTTTCATGCTTTCTCTGCAGAGTTCTAATTCTGGAAGGGGAAAGGTAAATAAAATTGATTGTGTATCTTGTGTCAGTTCATTTGATTGCAAGTAAATAAGTTAACTTAACTGAAATATTTGGGCCTCTGTGACTTAAATGAGATTTTTTTTATCTTGAGACTCATCATTCTTGTGACTTCGTGGAGCAAAACAACCATCAACCATCAGATCTTCTCTATGTTCAAGTTCATAGCAGAAAATGGTACCCTTATATAGGATTGTGTTGTGGTTAGACTGACTTAGGTCAATACCTAAATTGGTCACGAGAGCTGGAGTAGACTTATGCTACATGTCCAGGTTTGAGTTATGCCATGTATTCCTAAATCTGGCCCTAGAACGAACTCCCTCTTTATTTCTCCAGAAAGCAGAAGGAGGACAGTCCTCAAGTGGAAAAGTAAGATACTGTTACCAAAAAAATAGTCCAAAGGTAGTCAAATCATCAAATATTATTCACCTAATATATGTCATGCTATATTGGTGTTACTCATCATTTCATTTAGCTCTCCTAACAATATAATGTGGCGAGTCATAATTTAACAACACTGGAACTAAAGTTCAGAGAAGAAAAAAAGACGTAAAAGGTCAATTGGCTAATAATTGAACAATCCTGGAATTGTTCAAACTATTCTAATCAACTTCTAAGCCTGAACTCTTGGCTTTGAAGTCTCTAATTTGAATATCTGGATCATCTTTTTTAACATTAACTAAAATTAACATAAACCTTTTAGTACGTTCAATAATGACTGGGTCTAGGAACTCAATAACCATTCTTCCTACATAGAATGAGAGCAGTAGAGACCTCCCCCCAACTGTTCCCCTTTTCCACTCCATGAAGAATTAAAGATTATTTCTTCCTACTCTCCAGGCTAGTTGAAAGGCCTGTAATTGGAAACACTAATTATGTCTTTGGATTGAAGGAAAAAATAAAATCCAGAATAATTCTACAAGAATGCTAATTAAATAAAATAAAAAATATTTATTCCAAGTATGATGTAGCATTTTTCAAAATGTTATAAATGGTTGACAACCACACTTTACTGAATATGCCCTTTATATTTAAGAGAGAAACTGTGTGCGTACCTAAGAAGTACATTGGAAAAGAATTTCATTCCCAATATATTCAAAACAGTGCCTCGATTCACTCTCTAGCAAACACTGTAATCACTTCACCCCACCACCAGTTCTAGGAAAATAATCTGAAATCTAAATCTGTCCAATCAAAATTAAGTACTCAGAATTGCAAATAGTATTCAAAACTGCCTTCAAAACCTAAAACAAAATTTCTATTATCTATTCTAGATACCACTGGGTATTAATACTTGGATAATAAATAAAATTGCTTTAATAAATTTAGGACCCTCACTAAATGTAATGTGGAAGGGATCTAAGATCATTAATCTCCTTATGTACTCAATGTTATTTTTAAATCTCATGATTTCCTAAAGAAAATGCTCACACTTGAGAAAATAATAGTCATAAAATACAATTAGAGGTTTTTATATTAATATTAAAAAGGAAATAAAATTAAATCTTGGATATGATCCAATATCAAGAAGGATTGGCTTGGAATAAATTTCATTCTGCACAATTATACAGAGTTCCACAATGCTCTCCAAAACTCCTAGATCTCTGATACCCTTCAGAAGTCCTTACCAGAGGCCAATGTCCCTATAATTGGTTCACATGTCATTGCTTTTTTGGATCCAGAAAGCAGACTTGAGTCTACTTCCTCCTCTTCATCTCTTCTCTCTACTATCAGCCCCTCTAGCAATTCAAAAATCTAGATACTTTCCATGTGAAATTTTTTTTTTTGGTTTTTCAGGCTACACCTGTTTGATGCTCAGGGGTTACTCCTGGCTAAGTACTCAGGAATTGCCCCTGGCTTGGGGGGACCATATGGGACACCGGGGGATTGAACCGCTGTCCTTCCTTGGCTAGTGCTTGCAAGACAGACACCTTACCTCTAGCACCTTACCTCGCCGGCCCTCCATGTGAAATTTTAAATTAGCCCAACAAAGTAAAGGGAATAACAATTTCAGATTAATAGGTAGAAATTTTTAGAAACAGCCCAACAAAGTAAAGGGAATAACAATTTCAGATTAATAGGTAGAAATTTTTAGAAACAGAAGATCTTTACTGAGACACTTTCCCCCTCAGAAACTGAGTTTTGGATATAAAACTACACATTTCCAGGAGTGGTGAGGGGACTCTGATTGCTCAGTTCTTCTCATGGGTCTACAAGTAATCATGACCTCTCAATGACCTCTAACATTCTACCCTCTTATGCTGAGATTAGGGCCAGAGCAATATCACAGTGGTAGGGCATTTGCCTTGCATGTGGCCAACTCAGGACAGACCCTGGTTCGATTCCTGGCATCACATATGGTTCCCGAGCCTGCCAGGTGTGATTTCTGAGTGCAGGAGTAACCCTGGGTATGAACCAAAAATAAAAATATAAAAGAGAGACATCTTCTGATGATATTATAGAATTTTATACCCCCTTCTCTTCCTTAATGTGCTCTGAGACAGACATCTGGTAAAGGGTGTGACTTAAACAGCATAAACCAGCTTGGTTTGGTGCCTCTCAGATTGGATAGAGGCAGGATATCATAAAACAATATAGGCACATATCAAACACAATAAAGACAATAGTGAAATGACTCATAATGTGCACTTGGGTTTTAGGGTAATTTAGTATAGATTGTACATCAGTTTAAATCAAGTCTAAACATAAAATATTTTTCTTGAAGAATGACAGAATGCTTCCTTGTAAGAAAATGTCTACGACTGAAAAGATAAAACTTTGGAAAGAGCTTGTATGGAAAAGTTTATTTCTTCTATGAGAATCATGCTTTTACATAATTTTAGATATTAATGTAACTCAATCTAGAGAAACGTGGCCTGATTATATATACTTTACTTGTATGATTGTAGGCTACAGGAGGTTGCAGCATAGGAAGGTGAAAAGAGGATTGAGGGAAAGGGGGGAAAGATATTAAACACACAATTCTCACCACCTTCTCTTTTTCAGTGGGTGTGTATTCTCTTCCAGGGACAGTGGTTTCAATAGGTCAATCTTGCACCAGGACAAGGGGAAATCCCAGTGGTGATTAAACTCACAACCCATTAAACACCCCTCTTCTGTCATGGTTGGGGATTGCAGTTCTTAGCAACAAAGATCTTTGCTAGGAGTCTAGTCCAATCTTCCTAAAATCACAAGGCATGTCACTCAAAGAGTGATCCTGCTTGGGAGACAGAGTGCTCCTGATATTCATTAGTATTTTTGCCTTCTTGAAAGTGGGATTTGTCATGCTATAAACTCAAGGTCCATGGATGTCCTTTCCATACCAGGCTGGGAGAACTATACCAGCCAAAATTGCAATCTTGCATATTCTTAAACTGAAACCATGTGCATATTACCTTAATTTTATGATTCCCAGAAGTTCGATGTAACCCCACCCCCATTCTTTCTGTAACATCACCTATAAGAAAGACCCTCCCATTTCTGGGAGGGGTCTTGGGGAGGTTTCAAAAGGTTTGGCCTCAAGGTCAAAAAAGGAGGGATTTGCATGAATGGAGGTTGGAGGAGAGATGGCTGAAAGAAGCTAGACGCAGGGCAAGCTAACAAGATCATGCTTAAATAGGTTTAAGATTATAGGCCACACATGTTGGCTAGAGCATGAATAAAGCTGATATTTCTTGGAACCTCTATGGATGAGTTTTCTACCCAACGCAATCACCGGAACTTGCAGACCTGCCAGTTGATGGAGAAGGTGGAGCCATGTGGTCCTAAGATGGAGGAGAAAGGCTTCCATCACCATCCACCTCCATCCAAGCCCATCCAAAGGGCCTCCTTATTATTTAATTCGACAGTTCATAGCAGTGCTTAGAACTTAATTTTAATGTTGATTCTTTCTCTTTCAATTTTTTCTTTTTACTTATATACGTTCTTGTGATTTTTCATTCTCCCCAGATCAAACAGTGAGGGACCAACATCACAAACATTCTACATAAGGGGTCAGCATTGATAACAACATTCTCTATCAAGAACTGTAGTAGGCTGGAGAACTTTGGTTTTTAATTATTGCAGTGAAAATGGTCCCAATTAGGGTGCTTCAAAGACATGGGTTGAGATGCTGGTCTTATTCCCAACTGTAGGTGCAAGCCTTCTCTGTCCATAGAGACCTTAAGGAAGTAGGGTGGGTATGGCCTACTCTTTCATGCACTAATTATATCCCCTTTTGTACTCTTCTGAATTCCAAAAAGTATTCTTGTTCATTCCTCTGAGTTATTATACCTCTTCTACATGCCTACACACATCTTTCTAATTGAACAAGACTCACCACTAGATAACTTAATTCTAACCACTAGATAATATATTTCTAATCACTGGATAATCTAACTAGGTACTAACAGAGGGCAGAGTGCAGAGTGATCTTATTTATTTTCCCTGCTTCTTATCTAAATCTAATAAAGTGCTCATCCTGACCATGAACCCCCATATCTTGTAGTCACCTTAGCCCTGTCTGAATACTTTCCCTTGGCCTTTTGTTAGAAATTAGCAGCTCTACCAATAAACTCAGTGAGTATACATTCTTTCATCATGAATATTTTCAAATAAATCCTCATCAACAGCAAATTAGGGAGTCAAAGAGATGGTATAGGAGATAGGATATCGCCTTGCACCCTGACAATCCTAGTTCACTCCCTGGCATTGCACTGCACATAGACTGCTAGAGACCACTGCTAAGCACAGAACCCCTGAGCACTTTTCCCTCTTCCCTATTCCTTGGCAGTTTAGTGCACCTCAGGCCTGCCTTCCTCATGAAACTCTTTACTTTGTATAAAGTGGTTCTTTACCAAAACAGCCCCTGGCAGGTGCGGGGAACCATATGGGATGCTGGGATTCCAACCAACGTCCTTCTGCATGGAAGGCAAACGCCTTACCTCCATGCTATCTCTCCGGCCCCTTATAACACTTTTTTTTTATTTTTTGGTGTTGAGGGTCACACCTGGCAGCGCTCAGGGGTTACTCCTGGCTCTACGCTCAGAAATCGCCCCTAGCAGGCACGGGGACCATATGGGATGTCGGGGTTCTTCTGCATGGAAGGCAGACGCCTTACCTCCAGGCTATATCTCCGGCTCCAGAAACAGCCCCCTTTTTACCTCATCTTCTACTTTGCCCTGAGCAAGTAAAAATCTAAAGATGCAAAAAGAGATTGTGATTTCTGGTGCCCCAATCTCACTACACTTCCTTTTATTGAGTAGATATATAACTGTGGAGTAGTGGGTTGTTCAATCCACAATCCCCAGAGAGGGAGAGGGATCCCCATGCCCCAAGTACAGATAGGATAACACACAGGATCGTCAGTAATTCCGATTTAGAAAATAATCCACACACAGTTAAAGAAATAGCAGGCCAGAAACTCACACTGCAAGCTGTTCACCCACAAACCTATCACTCCACCGTGTGGAACCATGGCAAGATGGTTCCAAGATGGCATCTTCCCCTCCAGGCCTTCCAAAGAGCCTTTATTAGGAAAAATGAGGCCCACACCCAAGGGGGGGGGGAAGCCAAAGGAGGAGGCAATGGGGAAACATCTTTTTTAACATGTAAATTAAAGGAAACAATCAACATACATCAAATTAGAAGACAATATGAAGACCAATTCAAAGGCCTTTACCAACATACAACTTCTGAGTAACTTTTTTCTCTGTCCCGGCAAATCTCAAACTCAGACTTACAATTAATAAGAACATTTTGACATTTCTGCTATATAGTTTCATTTTATTCCTGGCTCTGCACTCAAAATCGCTCCTGCCTCTGAAGATCATATGGGATGCCAGGGATTGAACCTGCATCTATCCTGGATCAGCCGAATTGAAGGCAAAAGCCTTACTGCTGTGCTACCACTCAGGCCCTATAGAAAGTTTCTGAGGGAATTTTCCCTGTTGGCATATTAATATAAAGTTATTGTGTTTTTTTCAAAGCCTATCCAATTATGTTTTGTCAAATAAATCAGTCCTGCCTCTTACCATTAACCTCATGGCACATTTCATAGGTCACCAATAACTTTGACTCTTCTTTTTAGAAATGTTCTAATATTTTCACTAAGAACTTTTCATCTCTGCTTATACAAAATGCTATAAGGAGCTAGATGCATAATCTCTGGTTCCTGGGGAGATAAACATGATTATACACTAAAACAGCTTCTTCCCTCTCTATTTCAAGGGCTGGCTCTGCCAGCCTCCTAGGAACTGTTATTGTATCCTTGAGGGCAGTGTTGTTTCTGCCTAGGTATTTTGCAAGGTTTTCTTGTGGCAATGGGTAGCTTTAATTTTGCCATACCCAGGGGGAAAAAAGGAGCATGCCTATATTTCATCTATTTTAACAGTAGCATATACATCCAACCCCTTCTCTGAGCTGTCATCTTGCTTAGTTCACTGGTTATCTGGTTACCTGCCTCTCACTTCCTCTCATGCCCATCCTTGAGTTTCTTCTCTGTCCCTAGAGACCACTAGGGTGAGTGTAGCCCCATCCTATTCTTTCACACCCTAATTATAGCCCTTTTTGTACTCTGTTGGATTTGGCTATTACAGAAAGTATGCCTGCTCAAAAATCTGAAAACTAATAATGGCCAAATCTCTTCATCCCTCACACATGTGAAGGCACAATCTCACCTAAAAATTATTGTTCTGCTCTGGATCACAATTCCCATATATAAGAAAGAAGGTAAACATATTCCTTCTCATGGAAGCCTCCAACCTCTTTGATTGAATTTCCCATGAGAAAAAAAAAAGGGGGCAAAAACCTGTTACCTGGGCATTAATGATACTCTCCCTTTCACATCTGCATGGAACCAGGGATGGGACAGGAGGTGACACAATAAAAGCAGGTTTAACCACCTCTTATAAACAAGTCTAGAAGGGTCCCAAATGGTAGTGATTCTCTGATAACTATATTTGGGATTGAGGTACTTTTTGTTCTCACCCTCAGATTTATGTGTTTGGTATAATTCCAGAACTAACGAACAAAATAATTTTCAAAGGCCAGAGAGCTACCACAGCAAGTAGGAGCTTGCCTTGCAGGTGATAGAACCAGGTTTGCTGGAGCTGGTTTGATCCCTGGTATCCCATATGGTTCCCCCAGGCACTGCCAGGATTCCTGAGCACAGAGCCATGAGTAAGTCCTGAGTATTTATGGATGTGGTTCAAACAAACAAACAAAAACATTTTCAATATTCAGTTACAAAGTTTAATGGTTTGGTAAGAGATAAATTATATTTTAAAAAATACCTGGTCATAATGACAGTTTACTCTTAATCATCAAATAACCACATCCAAATTCTCTACCTATAAAGGCTATCTCACTTAGAGATAAATATTATTGAGCATCTGGCACCACTACAGAGCAATCCATGTATGGAAGGAGATTAATCATTTTTGGTTCATAAACCAATATAACGATACATCTTGTTTAATACCAACATCTAGAGACACTAAAAAAATGACATGGTCATGAAGAGCAACATCACTGATAATGTTATCCCTTAGTACCTCTTCACAGATTGGAAGATTAATACTCATAAATTACCAAACTGCATGATATGAAAATAAAATCACCACTTGAGATATACAATAACTCCATGCTACTCTATAGTTTCGAAAAGAACAATGAAGTAATAAATTAAAGTTCTAAACCACCCTCTCAATGACATCTCATGTAAAATTCACCTAAAGTTTGCTGGATGAAATCTGATCTGAGTCTATAAACCAGAAAGACATTTTATGCAAATGGTAAGCCTAAAATATTCTGGGAATGACTCTAACTGGCCATTTGTTGAGGGGCAACTCATAACACGAGGTATGGCATTCTACCTTGAAATGTTCCTGCACTGTAAATATATCTTTTTAATACAAAGTATGGCATTCTACCTTGAAATGTTCTTGCATTATAAATATATTATTTTAGGAAATTTTATAGTCTGGTATAATTTGACAAACAGAAAAGTGTACTAGTGCCTAAAATATTTCAGTCACTAAGTCAGTAACAAACACAAAATAGGCTTCTTGTGTATCTAAATATAAACATAAAAGATCAGAACCTTTTGTCTGCCTATAGCAAATAATTTTCTTAGCTTTTCTGACATACTTGTAGCCATTCTGTTGATAATCTGCAATTAGAACATGATTCATTTGCTCATGATGGTAATGTTAAAGCCCCTATTTGGGTTTTTTCTTGGAGACCTCCTATAGAGATGGGAAAATGCAGCATCCAAATTAGAGTATGAATACACCCCCTCAAAGGATGTCTTTAAAAATACTGTTTTCTTCAAAATGTGCACTAATAAAGGCAGTTATTGATAAGATTTCCAGCTCCATAACACAAGTTTTATTGAGTATTGGTCACTCCTAAAATGGCAGCAAGAGCAACAAGTACTTTTATCAACCTGTTTTGCTGTTGTTGATTATAGTGGTGGTGGTGGTGGTCTGGTGATTGTCCTGTACACTGACAAAACTGACACACAACAAGTTTCTCTAGAAGCCAGAGGTAGCACAAGAGAACTTCTTTCGAGGCAGGAGAGATAGAACAGCAATAGGGCGTTTGCCTTGCACGTGGCCAACATGGGACCGATGCCGGTTCGATCTCTGGCATATCATATGATTCCTCAAGCCTGTCAGGAGCAATTTCCGAGCACAGAGCTAGGAGTAACCTCTGAGCACCACCGGGTGTGACCCCCAAAACCAAAAAGAGGAGAGAGAGAGAGAGAGAGAGAGAGAGAGAGAGAGAGAGAGAGAGAAAGAGAGAGAGAGAGAGAGAGAGAGAGAGAGAAAGAGAGAATTTCATTCATTGGGGCATGTTGAAAATCCTGTTGCTCTCTAACCATCTAATCTCTGGGAAGAGAAAATAAGCATGTATAGGCTTCAAAAACACCAGGTAATTCTTCTTCTTCTGGCTTAATTAATTTAACATAATATCTTCCAGTCACATCTATGTTGCAGCAACTTGCATAATTGTATCATTCTTTACAGTTATGTAATATTCCATTGTAGTTAGAATAACAGCATAAAGTAATGCAATGGTATAAATGGACGTTGTCTCAAACACCCTTGGTCCCAGCCCAGAGTATAGCAAGGAGAAGGAAAGAAACTGAGTGGAGAAGGAGAAACACAAATATGAAAGGATGGGAGCCAAGGGCCAAGTGGTCTCAGGTGCATTGTTGTTGTAAATAAAGGACAAAACTAAATATCCAAACTAAAAGCAACAACAAAAGAATCAAGAGACCCAAGCTTTAAAAATCTAAACTTAAAATTGACCTGTTACACTGTAAGAGATAAGGGTAAGGAAGAGTGGTATGGGATGCACCTGGGGAACATTGGTGGAGGGTAGTCCACACTGGTAGAAGGATGGCCCTGATCCTTTGTATGTCTGAAACCCAACTATGAAGGACTTGGTAAATAACAATGGTTTCCATAAAAATATACCAGGTATTATCCATGTGTATGGTAGACTCAGAACCACTGTTTATGAAAGCTACATCATATCTAAGAAAGAGAGAATCGCAATACAGAGATAGGGATATGATAAACTCCAAATGTAAATCAAATAACATTTGCAGTCAAATCTCCCTCCCTATATATCCATGTATACACATTAACACTGAATTGAACTGAATGCAATGTTCAAGAAAATGAATATACAATTTTGAAAGGTAAATTGAAGTCCTAGAATGAAGGCAAGTGAATGTTGAAGTGGGCTGATGGGTTTCACCCTTTTGTCACTGGGGTACCATGGAACGTTTGGGTGCAGTGATGTGACATGATTAAGAGGGTATTTTAGGAAGACAAGTCTTCCAACAATAATAGGACAAATCAAGAGTGGGAGAAAATAGAGTCCTGGAGACCAATTAAGAAGCAAATAGTGTGGTCCAGAATAGAGGTGACAGGAACCTGGCTCACAATAACAGCAGCTTTAGAAATGGAAAAACACTGTGGTCAGTGAAAGCTGGTGAGGAGTTGAAGGAATGAGCAAGAAGGGCTCTGCACTGAGGCTTCAGGTCAGGTCAGAGAAAAACAGAAAGTCAGGAAGAGAAAAATAAGAGAAAACCATCTGAGAACATGTAGTTAGAGGTTGCCAGGAAACTGGTAGGGAAAACGTTGACTGAGCATCCAGTTATACAAGCCTGAGCTCAATTAAGAAGACTGAACCAAACCCCAACCTTTCCTGTTCTCAAAATTCAGCAAAGATTTAGGAATGGGTGCCTAGTCAGTAGACTCAGATCTTAAAGGCAAGGATTACCTTTTAATCATCTTTAATACTGCCAGGATGTAGCAAAGTTCAAGTGTAGAATAGATGCGCAATAATTGTTTGCTAGACTGAGCTGAATGTTTAAAAGTGTACTCAGAGCAAGTATTCTTTGAAAATAGTTCCACCAAATTTCTAATTTTGGTTATTATCTTTTTGCCTTCAGCAATGTGAAGACCAAGAGAATATCAGATTGAGGAGTGTCCTGCATCGAAACCGAACAGGAACTCTCCAGCTCTAGGTAAATATCTTCAGGTCTGATAGTACAACAAGAGAGGAAGGAAGAAGTGGGAGCCAGCCACTGACACATCCAAGGGCTCAGCTGCTAAAAGGAACTAATAGAGACTCTGCATAGACTCAAATGGAATAAACTGAGTCAAAGACCTATATTTGGAACAGAACTCAAACTTGTGTTCAACTGACAGAAAACATTTGGAGTGTGGAAAAGAGACTTGTTAGCAATAAGTCCAGGACAAGTATACCTCCTACTCTGTTAACATTATTAATTATTCATAAATAGAATAATTTTGACTTTTATGTCAGGGTTGTATATATAGAGATATTGTTGCTATTATTGTTAATAATAAAGAGTGCAAACTAATACTAAAGTCATTTTTGTGTAAAAAAAACTTAGGACTTAGGGAGGAGAGAGGGGGCTCCGGGTGGTCGGCAAGAAAAAAAAAACTTTTTTCTTTAAATTTTACCTTCAATCACAAAAACTATTGCAACAGAACACCTTAGATATGACTTCTTGTGTGTTAGTGAAAATTCCTCTGAACTCTATTGCTAATATACATCTAAACGCCTTACAAAGAATGTTAAAATTAGAAGCCTTGCCAATATCTTGGATGATAGATACATGTTAACACAGTGAAACATATGAGCGAGTTACTATATTTGTGGCACTATCTAAAGAGTGGTTTCTCTACTCTTACATCTTCTATGTAAGATAAATGTAAGATATATGTAAATTAAAAGAGGGTGATCCAGGGAGATGAGTCAAAGGGCTGGTGTGCTTGCTTGAAAATAGAATTCTAGGCATTTAATAGTCCTCTGAGCACCACCAGGAAAACCCAAAAGCACTGAGCATAGACGCTAAGCATTACCAGGTGTGGCCCAAAAAACCAAAGAAGGAGTATTGTTTGGACCATTGGATATGAGGGAGAATTTGTGATGAGACTTTCTTGAAGATAAATACACTTTTATCCTATGTCCCTGATCCCAAGAATAGGTAGGTATTCACACAACAACTTGCTACTTGTCTCAATGAATGGAAAGTGCTTATTTTGTAACTCCTTCAGTCTAAGACAGCATTTGTCAAATAATAAAACAGTAAAACAATATTGTGGGAATTAGATAGATAATACAAGGATTAAAGTGCATGTCTTGTATGAGCTGATCCTAGTTCTATCCCCAGGAATCTATATGATTCCTGAGTACAATCAGGAGTAATCCCTGAGCACAAAACAAGAAATAAGCTGTGAGCTTCACTTGATATACCCAGTCTTCCTTCTCCTCTAAACTCCATATCTGAAAGACTAATTAGGTGGTTGGCCGTTGTTGGGTCATCAGAGTTGCCATCTTCATTCTCTATGCCTGATGTTGGTCTGCATAGTTTCCCCATTGTCACACTTGTGCTGTGGGTTTTTCTATGTGTTGTGGTGGTATTCATTGGCTAGGGGGAGTGCGCGGCCGCAAAGCAAAGCACGCTCCTCTGCTTTGACCCCTTAACAGGTGGGCTTAAGGGGCCCAGCAGAGTCAGCTTTATCCGCAACTCCAGCCCGGAAAGACTCCAGTCTTCCTTCTCACCAATAGTTTGTTTCTAATAGACATAACAAGAACAAAAGTCTGTAACTAGTCTGTTGTAGCCATGCCTTCTGCTGAGCACCCTACAATCAGTAAGAAAGACTCATGTGGCCATTATAAACCAGAGGTCCTTTAATAGTTAACCACCTGGTGGTCAGTTAAGCAAGTTAATCTTTTCTATTTGGAGGGAGTAGCAAACCATCAAAATTATTACATTCTTTGCATGTATTTTGACCCTCTTAGTCACAGTGTCTCTGTCAGCACTTGGACTGATGGCCAATGGATTCTTTGTTCTCACAGTGTACCGATCAACCAGAAGCAGCCAACTTATGATCAAGGTGGAACAGCTTATAAAAGCCTGGCTAATCTACCAGTGGAACTCTTCATATCTGAAGTTGGGATGCTCTCATCTCATATATCTTGAATCAACAATTTATATTCTAGTTTCCAATGTCTAAAACTGAACCAATAGATGTCATAGCTTGGTCTCAGATCATGAATAATCTATCCCAGGAATAAAAGCATGAATTAAAAGCAGCCTCTCTTGGAATCATATTCATTGACAACTTGTAAAATTTGTTCAATGAATTTTGACTCTAATAGGTAAGAGATTTATGGATCCCTTTGGATCCTTTGGATATGTACAGGGGTTTTTACAAGACTGAAATCTAGACCTACCAGTACCCAGCAGACAAAGGGATAACTTTAAGCCCTGCGGTCATCCATACTAAAATCCACTGAGAACTAGGGTTGTCATTCTATAACAGGAGCAGAAATAAGTACATCTGAATATTGGGGATCCAATGGGGAGTGTTATGGTGACACTGTAGTGGAAATTCTCACCAAGAGCAAAAAAAAAACAAGCAGTACACCCTGAGAAGTAGGACAGTTCAATTTTATTACTACAATGAAACAAGCAGAGCTCATTTTCCAAATACTGAACCCCAAATAAAGGCAAATGTTTCATTTGACAGAATATTTTATGGGGCATGAAGCATTTTCTGAAAGGAAAGTACAGAAGTGAAATTCTCAAATATGACCTTTAAAAAGCAAGGGCAAGACCATCTCAAAGAGATGAGCACATTTGGATTATGTTACCAGGTTACTAATATTACAAAGTGAAACTATGACCATCTCAAGGACATTACCAATACATTCCATGCTTATATCATGTTACCCAGAGTTAGTTGCCTTTTAACAGCTCTGGCTCTCTGGTATGAGACTTTGGAAACTAGCCTGTTTAAAATGTGGACAGGGATCTATTTACTTCATCACCACTAACCTTAATATTAACTGTCATGAGTAATTTTAGCATCTGTCTCACTGTAGGTTAAAAAACAAAATCCTGACAAGAATCTGAATGAAAGCAATGTATTTAGGAGTAAGTCCCAAAGATATCAATAAGGAAATGTTGTGTAAGACAGCATTAACAGCTAAGTTTTCACCATTAGCAAATTGAATGCAATCCAGCTTAGAACGCTGGTAATTGGTATATAGCATACTTAGCCAAGAAGTAAGGAGTTGGATGGCTAATTATTGACCATTCCCAGGTACCCCCTGTGGTTGAGAGCTGCATTCAGGGGATTTTTTCTTTGCAGAACTTCAATTTTCTCATTATGAGTGTGCCCTTCTTTCATAGTCTGCAAGTGTTCCAAGCAAACAGCTTTCAGTTTGTACAGGTCAATTCTGAGGGTACACAAACAGGATACAGAACCATCTACAACAAACCACAACCCAGCAAAGGCAAAAAAAGTTCACAATTCAGATGACAGTCTAAGCCACTCCACCAGAGAAACACATAAATAAGCTAAATAAACTGGCTGCACAGGAAGGGTGATGGCAAGGAGTGGAAGGAGAATGTATGCTTTAAGCATCAAAACCAGCCCAAGGAACAAGAACATCAGGCCTGAGTCACTGAGTTCTTACCCTCTACCCTTGGAACTGCCAACACATTTTAACTGACTACTACTTGGAAGAGGATTATTTCTCTACCTCCCTCCCTCTCCCTCTCCCTCTCCCTCTCCCTCTCCCTCTCCCTCTCCCTCTCCCCCCCCCTCTCTCTCTATCTCTCTCTATCTCTCTCTCCCTTTCCCTCTCTCTCTCTCCCCCTCTCCCTCTCTCTCTTTTTCCAAAAATTTTGATAATATGACCTCACACAAATTTAAGTTGAGATGCCACATTTAGAAGCCTCACCTTTTTCTTCAGTGTTATGTGGTTCAGATCATCTACCACCAAGATTGAGAGTTTCTAACTTCTCTATATGCCAAAGATAAGTACAATCATCTAGTACTTGTCTTGCTTCTTCTGACTTATGTCACAACATAAGAGCCTCCAAGTCCACCTAAGTTGCTGCAAACTGCATGACTTCATCATCTGTAATATCTATGTGATAGTCCATTATGTATACATAGTTTAATTCCTTTATCCACTCACTCAGTGTCAGACATTTGGGTTGTTTCCAAGTAGTCTTGCAATTGTATGAACATAGATGTTCATATATCTTTTAATTTAATTTATTTTTTATGTTGGAATGATAGCACCAATGTTGAGTCATATGGGAGTTCTATTCTTATTTATTTTTGAGAAATACTCATACTGCTTTCCATAGAAGCTGAATTAGCTGATATTCCTACCAAAAGAAATAAGCATTCTTGTCTTATCATGCTCCTCCCAAAAAACTGGTTATTTCAATTATTTCCATGTATTTGTTTTGTAAATTTTGAAACACAGCCTTCCTTCACCTTCCTTCACCTCTTAACAAAATCACAATTTCCTGCTGTCACAGATGCCTCTTAGGGACCTTCTTAAAACTGTACTTGCCTCTTCTAAACTCAGTGGCACTAATGTCTGCTTGGATTTTTTTCAACATTATTAAACATAACTTGGTAGCTTTTTAAAAATGTTTTTCTTTTCTTTTTCTTTTTGGGTCACACCCAGCAGTGCCCAGGGTTATTCCTGGCTCTACACTCAGAAATTGCTCCTGGTAGGCTCGGGGACCATATGGGATGCTGAAATTCGAACCACCATCCTTCTGCATGCAAGGCAAATGTCTTTTGTGTGTGTGTGTGTGTGTGTGTGTGTGTGTGTGTGTGTGTGTGTGTGTGTGTGTGTGGTTTTTGGGTCACACCCGGCAGTGCTCAGGGGTTATTCCTGGCTCCAGGCTCAGAAATTGCTCCTGGCAGGCATGGGGGACCATATGGGACGATGGGATTCAAACTGATGACCTCCTGCATGAAAGGCAAACACCTTACCTCCATGCAATCTCTCCAGCCCCACCTCACTCTTTTTTTTTTTTTGGTTTTTTATTTGGGGGGGGTCACACCTGGCAGTGCTCAGGGGTTATTTCTGGCTTTACACTCAGAAATCACTCCTGGCAGGCATGGGATGCCAGGATTCAAACCACCGTCCTTCTGCATACAAGGCAAATGCCCTACTTCCATGCTATCTCTCCGACCCCTAATATTGTTTTTATTTTATTTTACATATAAAAACAAGGTTGAGATTTGTTCAGTACATAATACACTCAAGCTCCAGTTCTGTGTCTTTCACCTCAGATCACAGTTCTTAACACCTGCTTTGATTATATATCTTTATCCTACAATGGCCCCTTATTTGGAAAGATTTCCTCATTGATTCTGGTTTTAGTCTGCACCCCATATTCAAACTTGACCTTCTAAAAGATTCTGATACATTTGTCCTACCTGGCTGATTCTCAATATGGACCCTATCTGTTCATTGGTCATATATGGCCTGTGACTGAGGGTAACTTAGATTAGTGGCTCCTATATTTTTATACTGCTGAAAAGATTTTCCAAGTGAAATGTCTTCCTGTTTTCCTACCACCCCTCCTCTGTATTTCTCCAGACTTGTCCTCTTTGATCAGAACTCCCACAACTTCTCTACATATTTTATAACTCAGGAAAGGCATATAGCACTTATTGCTCTCTTCTTTTGTGGTCTTTAACTGTACAGTATCATTTCCTAATTTTAAAACTTCTCAACAGAAGTCACATATTTTTCTATTGAATCAGATGGTAAATATTTTAGGTTTAGTGAACTATATATCTTCTCTGTCACAAATATTCAATTTTGCTGTTGTAACAGCAAGGTTGTCACAAGTAATAAAAAAAAAAGAATATGGATGATTTACTAGACAACTTGGTTACGAAAACAGACTGCAGACCACAGGCAGGATTGTATTGAGCTCATTCTAAAGAACATAATAACTGCCCAGTATTGCTTATCTTCTGCATTGAAAGAAACATTTATAACTTTTCAATGTTATTTGTTGAATATTGATTTTCATTGGTATTAATAACAATTATAGTACCAGAAAAAACATTTGGTTATAACAAACAAACCTTTAAAATGTACAGTTTAAGTGAATGATACTGAAACTTAGTTTGTATTTCAAGGTTTGTTTGTTTGTTTTTTTCCTTTGGGGGCCATACCCAGCAACACTCAGGGATTTACTCCTGGTTCTGAACTCAGATACTACTCCTAGCAAGATTGGGAAACCATATGGAATAATCAGGATCAGGATTTAATCTGGATCAGCCACATACATGGCAAATACCCTACCCACTGTGCTATCACTCCAACCTCATTCAAGATTTCTTTAATGAATTTTAAAACTAGGAGTCACTCTATTGTCAACTCTATTGCTGACATTAATAAAACATATCAGTTTATTCCCTAAGATTATTGACTAATTAAGTTCAGTAAGATATTTTTAGAAAATATGAATGAATGCAGATCTCAAATAAGTACCTTCAAGTCAAAAAAACATATATATATATATATATATATATATATATATATATATATATATATTCTAGAACATCACTAACCATAGAATTTCAATGATCATTTCACTTCTCTAGGCTCTATATTCATTTTGACTAATCTTTCAGTGAGCTTTTGCCAAGTATAAATAGAAGATACAACCTTTCTCACTAGAAGACCACTGCATGTATAACGTGAAAAAAATAACAAAATCAACCAATACATATTTAAGAGTGTGGTAGTTTAAAAGCCTGGCACTTGATTACCAAGGTAAACTTTGTATTATAAGTGAATATATTTATTCCCTGTCTCCAATATAACTTGTCTTTTTTGGTTGATGTGAGTATATCCAAACAATTCTTAACTCTGAAGCTTTCAAGTTTTTGCACTGATAGATTTTTAAAAATAAGCACCATTTTTATCAACCCACCATTTTGTCAACACTCTTTGAAGACTTACAAGTAATCACTGCCTAAAAGCAATCTTCAATTGTTATATTTCTGTATCTATTTCAACACCTAATAAGAACTGCATCTGGGGAGCTGCTAAAAGATGGCAATAGAAAATACCGAGAAAACAGTGGCAAAAGCAGGAAAAATCCATGCTCTAAGCACAGGTACTTAGCTGTTATGGGATGCTTTAGAGGTGATGTTTCCCTGACTAGGGAGACAATTTGTCCATCTGAAAGGTTTGAATATTATCTAATGAGTTGCCTGGCTCATTTTAAAAATATTACCCTGGGGGCACAAGTGGTAAGGTGTCTGCCTTGCCCAAGCTAGCCTAGGACAGACTGGGTTTAATCCCCCAGCATCGCATATGGTCCCCCAAGCCAGGAGCGATTTCTGAGAGCATAGCCAGGAGTAACCCCTGAATGTCACCAGATGTGGCCCAAAAACAAACAAACAAAAAAATCTTACCCTGTAATTTACAAGCAAAAAGATAATAAAAACATTTTCTGGCAAGGGTTTCAAAGATTGATGGGAAAGCATTAAAAAATACATCTCTAGTGTATGAGCTACATTATGCAGTCTAAATCACTAATTTGCACTTCTTTTAATACATTCTGAGAAACTTAGAACATACATTATATTTGTTACTCCTATCTCATTTTATTTGCCCTAAAATGATACTATTTTGTTACAAAAATTTCTGGATCTATTTTTTACTTTTGTCTATTGTTCTGGGAACTGTTAGATCACCTCAAATAATGCCATGACTCAAAAAACAACTGCCCTTTTCACAAGTGACCCAGATCCTTAGTCCCAGTAATAAGCTCCTGTCAGGAAATAAATGGGTCAACACAAGAAAAGAAAGAAAAGAAGAAGAAAGGAAGGAGAAGGAAGGAAGGAAGGAAGGAAGGAAGGAAGGAAGGAAGGAAGGAAGGAAGGAAGGAAGGAAGGAAGGAAGGAAGGAAGGAAGGAAGGAAGGAAGGAAGGAAGGAAGGAAGAAGGAAGGAAGGAAGGAAGGAAGGAAGGGAGGGAGGGAGGGAGGGAGGGAGGAAGGGAGGGAGGGAGGGAGGGAGGGAGGGAGGAAGGGAGGGAGGAAGGGAGGAAGGGAGGGAGGAAGGAAAAGAAAGAAAGAAAGAAAGAAAGAAAGAAAGAAAGAAAGAAAGAAAGAAAGAAAGAAAGAAAGAAAGAAAGAAAGAAAGAAAGAAAGAAAGAAAGAAAGAAAGAAAGAAAGAAAGAAAGAAAGAAAGAAAGAAAGAAAGAAAGAAAGAAAGAAAGAAAGAAAGAAAGAAAGAAAGAAAGAAAGAAAGAAAAGAAAGAAAGAAGGAAGGAAGGAAGGAAGAAAGAGGAAGGAAGAGGAAGGAGGGAGGGACGGAAGGAGGGAGGGAAGGAAGGAAGGAAGGAGGAAGGAAGGAAGGAAGGAAGGAAGGAAGGAAGGAAGGAAGGAAGGAAGGAAGGAGGAGAGGGAGGGAGGGAGGGAAGGAAGGAAGGAAGGAAGGAAGGAGGGAGGGAGGGAGGGAGGGAGGGAAGGAAGGAAGGAAGGAAGGAAGGAAGGAAGGAAGGAAGGAAGGAAGGAAGGAAGGAAGGAAGGAAGGAAGGAAGGAAGGAAGGAAGGAAGGAAGGAAGGAGGGAAGGTAGGAGGGAGGGAGGGAGGGAGGGAAGGAAGGAAGGAAGGAAGGAAGGAAGGAAGGAAGGAAGGAAGGAAGGAAGGAAGGAAGGAAGGAAGGAAGGAAGGAGGGAAGGAGGGAAGGAAGGAAGGAAGGAAGGAAGGAAGGAAGGAAGGAAGGAAGGAAGGAAGGAAGGAAGGAAGGAAGGAGGGAAGGAAGGAAGGAAGGAAGGAAGGAAGGAAGGAAGGAAGGAAGGAAGGAAGGAAGGAAGGAAGGAAGGAAGGAAGGAAGGAAGGAAGGAAGGAAGGAAGGAAGGAAGAGTAAAACAGGCATTGCAGACATAGTTACTACATAAATTATCTTTCACCAATGGGGTTGAAGGGCAAAGAAAACTTTAGACTCATCTAAATCTGAATACTGTCAGTAAATACCCTCAATTATCAAAACTGTCTCAAATCAAAGTGCTCTATCTGAAATGGAAAACCTAAAAATATTTATAAGAAAATTAATTGAGAGTGCCAGAGAGACAGTGGACCATGTATGACAATGCTCAGTGGCTATTCCTGGCTCTGTTCTTAGGAGTGAACCATGAGGGTAACATATATATGATGCCAGGAATTTGAAACAGGGTGAGTTACATTCAAGGCAAGAACTTTACTTCTGGTACTTTCTCTCTAGTACAGAAAATTAATTTTAAAAACTTACACTTAGGTCTCACCTGGCAAATAGCAATAGTAAATAAAAATACTAGAATTTTGCATAGTGCTAAATATCAAGCTAAATTTAAACATCTTGGAAATACTGGTGACCAATTAAATAATTTTGTAGTACTGTGAGGATCTTCCTTTATTCACTCATGATTTGAAAATCTAAGGATCAGAGATCACAATCAGGTGTGACCATAAGATAAAAATATTGAAACTAGAAAGAGATATAAACTAATTCCAATGTAAGGAAGAAAAAACTGCTTGCTATACCATAACTAGAGAAATCAAATAATGCCCTTCATATAATACTTGCTCCAAAACACAACATAAGTAAGTGATAAATCAAAAGTAAAATTGCAAGAAAGGATAAACCACAAACATGCACTGGTCATGAGCACAAAAATTACATTCAGGGAACCAGAGCAATAGCACAGTGGGTATGGCATTTTTCTTACACATGTCAGACCCGGGTTCTATTCCCTGCATCCCAGATGGTCTCCTGAGCCTGCCAGGAGTTATTTCTGAGTGTAGAGCCAAGAGTAGCCCCTGAGCGCCCCCCAAAAATGAATTCACTGATCTCAAATGCTTTAAAAAATAGATATCAATTCAAATCCAAGGTACAAGCATGTCTTTAAAGTTAATTCTGCTATTAAGTCAAAATTGAGCATTAGTTAAAATATGACTCTTCAATAGCTATTTAAATTAACAAACCATGAATTTGGAGGAGGACAAGGAGTAGGTGCTCAGAGGAAGAAGAATGTTAACCCAACCCCCAGGCATGGCAGGAGTTAATAGTTATCTATTTTAGAATTCAATAAAGGCAAATATGTATTAATTGGATATTTGTTCATCTGGAAGCCATCACTACTATAAATAAAGCCATACACTTCATTTCAAAGACCTAAGACAAAATAAATACTTAGTGCATTTGCCAAAGACAGAAAATAACTAAAAGCACAAGTCACGAAAATAGAAAGCAAAAAATAAGGGTGGTGAGGAGACCCGACTCTAGGTGGATGATAAAAATGTAAAAAAGAATGTGCTCTTTTATTATAAAGGAAATAATTCTCAAATTAGAATCCTTTGAAATACAAACTATGTTTATAAATGCTATCATGGAACAAGAAAACAAAGAACGATTAAAAATAGAAAAAACAGCAATGATCATCACTTGAGTCTGAGTAGGCTTTTGCCTCCTTTTCCCAAAACTGATCTATGATCCCCAAACTGACTATATTAGAATTACTAGTTCACCAAATTCTAAAGAGAGAACTGAGTAGCTCACAGTCACATTTTCACATTTCCAGATCCTACAAGAGATCCTTCCTCTGCCATGTCCTACAGACTCACAAAGGAAGCTTGGTTGTCTTGGAACATATAAGAGCAGCTTATAGTTGGGGTGTGTGTGTGTGTGTGTGTGTGTGTGTGTGTGTGTGTGTGTGTGTGTGTGTGTGTGTGTGTGTGTGTGTGTGAATGGAGAAATCATGAACCACTCGTGTGTGTGTGTGTGTGTGTGTGTGTGTGTGTGTGTGTGTGTGTGTGTGTGTGTGTGTGTGAATGGAGAAATCATGAACCACCCATTCCAAAAAAACAATGTGTAGATTCAGGAAGGAAACATTCTAGAGCCCTATTTGGGGCATTGAACTGCAAATATCTGGAAACATATCCTGATGTGTCTATGAGAAATGCATGCTAACAAAGTTCTTTAAAGTTTGGATTCTTTCACTATTCCTGGGAGTTTTGGGGTAGGTGTGTATAGAGGCTTGTGTCTGGTGTTGCTTTGTAGTATTCCAAAGCCTGTAGCTTAGAAAGCATAGAAGAGAAGCAACATATCAGTAGGAAAGATGGAAGAGTAGGCTGTCAGGTATGCTCAAGCACCATGGACAAGCATGTGAACAGCTCCATACCAGTTGAGCACATGTGTGTAAACCACAACTAAAATGTGTTATCCTTGGCAAGCACATACAAAAGCACTAAAACTAAAGTAACAAGTTCAATGTTCTGGTGAATACCACAATCACAAGTGTCTGTGTGATCCCCAGTTATTAAAACAAAAACAAATGAGGGAGGAGAGAAAAAAAATTTTAAGAGCAAAGTATATGTGATACTCAGTATCAGTACAATTATTTGACATTCTGGAGCTTGAACCGGTTTAAGACAATCAAAAATAGCACACATAAATCTTAGAAAAGAAGAATCTGTGTAGGCCTGATAATTTGCTTAAAATGTCCAAGAGAATCGATTCAAAATCTATTGAAATGTAAACATATAATAACGTATCACCTTGATGGATAGCAGTAATAACCAGTTGGAAAATATAATAAAAGACTATTTTCCTTGCATGCAGACAGGAACAAATGCAAAAGAAATAGAGTTTGGACTGGAAACAAACGTTTTAAAAACATAGGACTTACATGAAAACAACAGAACTTACAAAGGATTTTGTTGTGTATAAAGCACATAAGAATAAGGGGAGATAAAAATCTCTCCCTCAAAAATTAATATATATCAAGGGCTGAAGAGATAGTATAGCAAGTAAGGTGCTTGCATGTGACTAATTCCTTGCACCCCATATAGTTGCCCCAAGCTTCACCGGAGTGACTCTTGAATACAATGCCAGGAATAAGATCTGAGCATTACTGGGTGAGACCCAAATTTCAAAATATCTTTATTCATAAACAAAACACATAATCACTCGTTTTAAAAAAGGAAAACTCTTAGAAGCATATTTTAAAAGTCAACCTTATTTAAATTTTTAAAAAATGTGAAATAAAGAACCAATGAAACCATTTTTCACCTAAAAATTCTAAGGAAATTTGTGTTTGTTTGTCAATGATTTTAGTGATATTTCTCAATATTGTCAAGATCTGGGTAAAATAGATACCTTGTCAGGTGATTTTAGATGCTACTGGTGCAGATATAGGTGGAACAATATTTCCCAAAAGCAGCTTGGCCATTGATTTTATTTTTCTCAGTTATGGTGTACATTCATGCCTTATAATTTTCCCTTCTATGAATCCTCAGGAAGGTTTCTTATATACTCACTAAACTTTCTTTCCAAGATATTTATTAAAAATCAGATGGAGAAAGGTAAGTTCCTAAACACACTGAATTACAAAAATGCTTGAGTCCTTACATTTTATTTATCATATTTGACAGTAGCATATTATTTTTCTGTAGATATTTACCACTAAAATGAAGTCTAAAAATAATTTTCCATCTCATTAGAAATTCCTACACACATATGGTTTAGCAAAAAAATCTGGATATAAAGTATCAATAATATAAACTCAACTCATTTTTAAGATGAGAACAAAAAGATAAAAATGTTCAGATGTTGTGAAAAATGGCTATCTCAGTGCTGGAGTGAAAAGTCATTTTTCTGCCTTTGACTTCTTTTTGCTATTAAAAATTTAAGAACATGTAGTTTTACTCAACAATAAAATCTATCACAAGCATCCATAATCGGTACCTGACTCATGAATGAATTCAACAGATCTATGATTTCTTGAAGGTTGCACATAAATTTTTGTGCTTGCATGGAGAGAAAGTAATAGTTTTCAAAAAGTTGCACCTTCCCAGAACTAATAAGACTCACTGATCGCAAACCGTTAGTAAGTGATAAAGGAAAAACAAAATTACTTAATATTCAGGATACAGACTTGCCCACACACGTTTATATCAAAAGATGTATGATAGTTAAAAGGTCATTAATTTCAAAACAAAACCAAGTTTTCAACTAAATCAACCTAAAACTTTGCTTTCCATTCAAATGGAAAAACTCTTCAGCTATTCATGAGCACCTCATTTAAATCCTGTCTGCTACTAACGCTACTCATAAATATTTATTGCCACCTATCTAAGCAAGCAAGATACCATGAAGCATGTCAAGTCTTTTTGAATCAGACTCCAGGTTCAAGGTACAGTGAAATAAAGAAGATGTATTACACCTTCATGTGATGACTTGTTTATATAGCTATGAGCCTGTGTGTTCCTGTATATATTGGAATATTTCTTTTTATTCCCATCTTACCTTGTTCCAAAAAAAAAAAAAAGCCTCACAGAACTTACCAAAATCAATATAACAACCTAAAGCAAAATTGTAAATAAGTAAGTGAATGAATTGGGACAAGGGCAAAAGGAGGCAGGAAAGGAAAGATAAAGCCCATAAGGTCAGTACTGTGGTTGATGCCAAAGTGTTATATTTCCTTGCAGCCAAAACAAAGAAGCAAACATGATATGTTGCATGACTCGGTGCCCAGAAGATAAAAGGAAGCCAGTTACTCAGGAGAGCTCTGGCTCTTCTGCCATCACAAGGAAAAACTTTCTCCCATGGGTCCTGAAAGAGAAGACACCTATAATACAATTGGTACTTCTTCACAGACTAAATTGTGAACATGTCCTGGTGTAAAATACTCAGCAATACTTGTATATCAAAAATATATAGCGGCAGGGGCTGGAGACATAAAACACAGCAGGGAGGGCGTTTGCCTTGCATGAGGCCAACCAGGGTTCCATTTTCAGCATTCTATATGTCCCCTGAGCCTGCCAGGAGTTATTTCTGAGTACAGAGCCAAGAGTAACCCCTGAGTGGAGCAAGGTAAGGCCCCTTGAAAGAAAGGGAAGGAAGGAAGGAAGGAAGGAAGGAAGGAAGGAAGGAAGGAAGGAAGGAAGGAAGGAAGGAAGGAAGGAAGGAAGGAAGGAAGGAAGGAAGGAAGGAAGGAAGGAAGGAAGGAAGGAAGGAAGGAAGGAAGGAAGGAAGGAAGGAAGGAAGGAAGGAAGGAAGGAAAGGAAACCAATTCAGGACAGACAGTGGTTTGAATCCCGGCATCCCATATGGTCCCCCAAGCCTGCCAGGAGCCATGTCTGAGTGTAGAGCCAGGAGTAACCCCTGAGCACCACCACTGGGTGTGACCCAAAAACCAACCTCAGTGATATAATCAATTTAAAATTGTCACTTTTTTACCCCTTCCTAAATATATTGGATCTCCAGCACAGATCATTAACTTTTGTTTTTTTAATTTCTTCTGCTCTGACACACACAAACAAATATGAATTCAATAAAGGAAGAGATTTTGTCTGTTTTATTTGACTATCTGCAATTGACAGAAATTATTGTTTATTGAATGAATTAATTATAATTATAAAATGTGATTGTAATTATTATTATCATAAAATTATCATAATCTACAATATCTTTTTACTTAATAATTTTAAACAATAAAATTTTAATATATTTTATCAAGAGAGATTTTATTTATCAAAATCATGTAACATTAAAAAGGTGTCTTTAGGGGCCAGAATGATAGAACAGTGGGTAATATATTTGCCTTGTATGCAGATAATCTGGGATCAATCCCCAACATCCTATATAGTCCCCCTAATCCAGAGGAGTGATCCCTGATCTCAGAATAAGAGTAAGCCCTGAGCACTGCTGGATGTGGCCAAAAAAAATGCAGTGGTTTTTAGCAATAAAGATATAAATTTCAAAATTTCTAAAATCAGTAAAGAAATTAATAGCTCCAATTATCTGTTTGGGATAATCTTTTACTAATATGGAACCAATTATGATAAAGGAATAGGTTGGTATTATTTATACAGAAAGGCACTGAAACCAGTATTCATGTTTATATTTACATAGCTGTAAGTTTGGTTTGGCTGAGCTGGGTTAAAAACTAGAAAAGGAATTCTTGAAAAAACAACATAAGCCTGAAAAGACATTTTGATACCTATAGAAACTGGCAAGATTTTTATCAGGAAAAAAAAAGAAACAAAAAAGTACCCCATACTCAGAAAAAAATATCCAAGTACATATACTATATTTTATTGACCATAAAGATTTTGGCCCAGCAAAAAATATAAATCAGGATACCCAAATGAGCTAGGCAATCAATACTTAGACTCTATGAAGGAATATAGCCTTGTGTTATATTTTAATTTTTAATATACACTAAATTATGCAGATAAATTAACTTAATGGGTGGGGAATTTTTTTATCAGGGACCTCAATATCAAGAGACTTCTATACATATGAGAACATTCATTTGCTAACAAATTTTTAATAGCTATTCATGCTGAGATCAGATACAATGGAAACATCAATTCTTGTCTATCCTGCTTGCCAATATGAAACTAAGAGAATATTTTTTCTGTCTTTGAGACATTGGAAAAAGGCAGTCTAAGTTTTGTTCTTAAAGAAATGTCATTAAGAGACAAGACAAACTTCTCAGCACTTTGCCATTGAATGTGGCATTCACTCATGGTATTCATGGTTGGCCTCTATAAGATTTAGAAAGATCTATTAATTCCTTGATTGCTAAAGAATCTTAAGCTTTTCCAATAGTGAATTAATGTTTCATTTCTTTTGAATTTTCTCTGGACTGGAAATATAATACAGCATGTAGAGCTATTTTCTTGAAAGTGACCAATCCTATTTTGATCCCCACTATCCCATATAGTTCCCCAAGCACCACCAAGAATTATTCCTGAATACAGAGCTAGGAGAAGCCCTTGCAAATGACCAGGAAAAAAAAGAGAAAAGAAGAAGAAAAGAAGGAGGAGAAAATGGAGGAGGAAGAAGAGAAGGAGGAGGAGGAGGAGGAGGAGGAGGAGGAGAAGAAAAAGAAGAAGAAGAAGAAGAAGAAGAAGAAGAAGAAGAAGAAGAAGAAGAAGAAGAAGAAGAAGAAGAAGAAGAAGAAGAAGAAGAAGAAGAAGAAGAAGAAGAAGAAGGCAGAGGAGGAAGAAGGAGGAGGAAGAGGAGGAAGAAGAGAAAGAAGAAAATAAGAAAAAAAGAAAAGAAGAGGGAAAAAAGAAAAGAGAAGAAGGGGAAAGAAGAGAAGGAAAGAAGGGAGGAGAAGGAGGAAGAAGACAAAGAAGAAAAGAAGAAAAAGAAGAAAGAAGAAAAGAATAAAAAGAAAAGAAGAAGAAGAAGAAGAAGAAGAAGAAGAAGAAGAAGAAGAAGAAGAAGAAGAAGAAGAAGAAGAAGAAGAAGAAGAAGAAGAAGAAGAAGAAGAAGAAGAAGAAAGGATGGAATCTGGGTAATTTTCTTGCAAGACAGATTCATTGTTCACTATATAATTTTTCAGGCCCCTTTTTCTTAAATTTTTTCTTAATTCTCTTTACTAAATTGTGTTATATAGTATTTGTCTACATTTAAAAATGGTGAATTTTAACATACTAGTATAAAATTATTTACACTATTAGTTTTACTATGTAACTATAAAAATATAAATATAAAGAGACTTGATTTTATCATTCACAACAGAGCAGAAATTTTCCAGACACCACAAAAGGACCAAGGAGAGAGTAAATGAACATATACGAAGCCTGTAGTTATTCCCATGACAGTATACTTCAAGGGTGGAGAAACCCTGTATCTCTTAAGTCAAGGGAATTTCCTTTATAATTGGCCCAATATTTACTGTGCCATGCAAAAAAAAAAGAGCACAAATTAATTTTTTTTGGTTTTGTTATATTGCTGTTGTTTAGGGGTTTTTTTTTGTTGTTGGTTTGTGTGTGTGTGCTTTGTTTTTCTTTATTTCAGAACCATGGTTATTGTGTGGTTTTGTCTTTATTGCTGTGCTGCTTTTCAGGTTTTTTTTTCTATTGTTATGTTTTTCTTTCTTTTTTCCTTTCTTCTCTTAAATTGATATTTATAGCCTCTAGAAGGACTCCTCCTGTTTTTTGCTTGTTTGATTTTTGCCCCATTTTTTTTCTTTCCTTCAAACAGAGCCACATAACTTGAACCATCTTGTTTCACCTCACAAATTGAGGGGGAAATAATGGAGGGTACCAAGACCAAACAGTCATCAAACATTGAGTAGAAATAAAAAATGATCAGACTTAAACACTAAATCCAAAGCCAACAACAACAGAATCCATACCCAATCTACAAGCTAGACACAAAGGGAACCACTTATACTAGCAGCCCTGGGAGCAAAGGAGGGGGATATGGGATGCATGCTGGGAACAGGGGTGGAGGGAGGACAACATTGATGGTGGGAATTCAATGTCACTATGTACCTAAAATATTACTGTGAAATATTTATAATCCACTTTGGTCAAAATAAAAATTATTATAAATATATATATAAAGATGGTTTTTGAAAAAAATTAACTCATTGATTTATAATTTTGTAGAATTTCAAGTTTAGCTTTAATCATCTATACGCATATAGGTGTCACCATAAAATTTAAAATACATATGCATATATAAATATGCATATATGTAAGTAGGTGAAAGTAAAGCTTGAACAAAGACTAAGCAGAAAGAAAAGTTATCTTAGCCTATTTTTCAATGCTGCTGCGTGTCTCTGTACAGATAAGAAAATCATTTCCTCCAGGTTCTTACTGAGAATACCATTTTCTGAAAGTTGGATCCGAGGGTAGAGTTATTTTGTTTTTCTCCTTTTTTTCTTGCTTCCAAATTTTACCGTTTTGTTACTTTGTTATAGTTCAAAAAATAGGGCTACAGTCATATTCAAGTTTATGGTATAAAATTGCAACAGTGCTTGAGTTTATGGTACAGAATTACTCTATATGCCACCACCAACGTGCCCATGATCTTCCCCCTAAAACTATGACTCATGACCCCCCCATATGATCTCCTATGGCTTCTTTCTCAACATTTTTACTGCCCCTTTTCCACTCCTCTCCCCATGATTTTCTGATGAACAGTTATGGTTTGGGTGCCTACTGTTATCTCCTTTAGCACCACCACTGTGCTCAATACCCTCCATTTATATTCCCCTAGCTTCCCCCCTAGATTCTACTGGACCTGTTCATTGCCCTCAGCCTCTCCCATTCCAAACCTGGTACTCTCAGGCCTATAATATTCCTGGGGCTTTGAGTTATCATTAATGTCATTCACCATAGTATGTAATCTTTACTTTCAATTTTGAGTATTATTTTCCATTCAATTTTGCTCAATTGAATCTTGAATGAAAAACGATTCAATTCGTCCCTGTCTTAAAGAGCTTATATTGGAGAGAAGGGACAATGAGACAAGGTGAATTGTTTATTCTAATGATGGGAATGGTAGCATTGCAACTATAAAACAAAAATATGGGAAATTTTATAAACCACCTTATTTCAGTACATAAATGGTGGTGAAATATAGAAGTTATGGAAATGGAAAAAGTACTTAACTCCTTTTTTTATTTTTACATACAGATGTTGATCTATAAAAAATTAATGAAACTTAGACGATATCATCCTATGAAGTCCTGGGTTCTGAACAAGGGGGGAAGCCATTTTGTAAGGACCACATGGTATGAGTCACATGCTAGGTTTCCTCAAGCCTATTTCCATTAACATCACCCCAAGCTACATGGCCACACTACCTGATAGGTTTACCTGGTAGCCTATCAGAGAAGGGCACAAGGAGGGAGTATGAAGGTACCCTAGACAGTAGCCAATCATTTTAAATATCAAAAAGCTAGAACCTCCATATATCCCTTCCCTATATCATCTGATCCATGACCTTGGCTGGGGTTAGTCTTTTTCAGAGACAACCCTGACCAGTCAGTTTGGAGGTATTGGTAGATGGATTAAAGTTTTGTTCAGCTTTACTACAATTGTGTGATCTTGTCTTCAACTCCAGATCCTAACAACCCTGAATGAAGTCAATTAGAAGGAAAGGGCTAGCTACAAAATGATATTTTTCGGGCGGGAGCAATAGCACAGCGGCAAGGTGCTTGCCTTGCATGTGGCCAACACAGGACGGATGGTGGTTCAAATCCCAGCATCCCATATGGTCCCACCGAGCCTACCAGGAGCGATTTCTGATCTTAGTTAGAGCCAGGAGTAACCATTGAGCACTGCCGGGTGTGACCTCCCCTCAAAAAAGAAATTTCTGAACACAGAGCAAGAAGTAACCCTTCAGTGCTGCTCAAAAAATGAAAAAGAAAATGATATTTTTCATATGTGGGACTTATAGATACACAGCAAGGTAACAACAAAAGGCCAAAGGCAACATAATAGAAGAATGAATCCACAATTGATTTGGAGATGAAGTTGAAAGGGAGGACAGTGAGGACAGTGGGGGAGGGAGGTGTCCACACTGGTCATGGGTTTGATGTAGAAATTATGTGCATGAAAAATTTATCATGAACAGTATTGCAAATCACCTCAATCAAAAAATTTTTACCCTGTCCCTTCCCCTCTCCTCCCCCAGGGTGGTGGTAGTGGAGTGGTTCAGGTCTGTCTGGGGTTACCAAGAAGATTTTGTGGGGCCATCTCCAGGCTGGGGCTGTGCCTACCTTTTAGAAGGGAAATAGAGAGAGAGGGCGCCCAGGCCAGACAGGGCAGATTTAGGCCTTAAACTTTCTTGGCCATCGTCTTTGCCAGACATTCTGGGGGTGGCACCAGCATCCCTTTCAGGAGGAAGCAGTCTCCTGTTGTCCTGGAAAGAGGCTTCACCCCACATCATTTCATACCCTCCTCCTCCTCTACCCTGGAGTCTCACTTCTCACCAGCTCTTTTTTCTCTGTCCCTCAACTCATTATTCTAAGGTCTCTTTTGCATGCTCTCTCCCTGTCCCCCCACCCCCATCCTAGAGTGCATTCTGTCCAGTGGAAGAGGGTTGGCTGGTAGAGAACCAACTGGACCATGCTGGATGAGTCAGCGACCCCAGCCTCCCTTCAGATGAGCCCCAAACAAAATTCCTTTCTGGGAACCAGGATACAAAAGTCCCCTTCTCTAGCCCCTTCCCCTATATCTTCTTCTTCTTCCCAATAAAAAAAAACTTAAAAATGTAATACATAAAACTTAAAAAAGTTTTTTTAATGCAACATTTCAATTAAAAAAATTTTTTTTGGTTTTGAGGCCACACCCGGTGACGCTCAAGGCTTACTCCTGGCTATGCACTTAGAAGTCGCTCCTGGCTTGGAACCACATAGGATATTGAACCAGGTATTGAACCAAGGTCACTCGTGGATCAGCGTGTACAAGGCAAAGGCCCTACCACTTCGCTATTGTTCCAGCACCTCAATTAAAATATTTTTAAATAGAGGGTTTGTCTTGCACGCAGCTGACTCAGTCCTGGGTACTCCAGATAAACAGTCCCCCAAACCCACCAGATGTCATTACTGAGTAGTGTCAGGAGCACCATCAGTGTGACCAAAAAACATATATTTAAATGAAAAAAAGTAAGTAAAGCAAATAGATAAAATATTAACTTTAGAAGTTGAGCAAAAAGGAGTATCTAGACATCCTATGTTTAATTTCCACCAAATATTATTTTTTGACTCATGAAAGTTCAAGCCTACCTCGCTGATTTTCACTAACATCTCAGAGGGTGCAAAATGGGTTGTGAGCTATGCTTATGGCAGATGCTAAAGAAGACACAAATCCTTTCAAAAGATTGAAGGACTCAGCCTCACCATGGTTAGAAGTGTTGCTCCAAAAATGCTCACCTGTCCACCTATTTGGAAATCACTCATTCAACACCCTTCAGGCACAAAGACCTGGCCCCCTGGAAAGTCTTCTCCAAGCACGTCCATCTCAGCATGTCCAACTTAGCTTCCTATAACAATATACCACACTAAAGCTAGTCAGATTGGCATCTTTGACCTCCATCCAATAGGGGTCAGTTGCAGAGAATGAGACAAAGAAACACAAAGAGACAAACAAACACACAAGGATTGTCCAAGTGTTAGGGTCACCTGGGCAGCCTTGAGTGAACTCACAGGCCAGCCATTTATTCAATACAATATCTCTCCCCACTCTGTTTTTCAACATGAGTTATTAAGTTGACTGATTGACAGAGATATATTGAAATCAAGACCAGAAGAAAGAAGTTGTGAAAGGAAAATAATGGAGAAACAGGAGTCAGGACTTCAGTTATATTAGGGATGTGGGAGACTTATACACCCCAAGCAAAGGCTCAACAACACTGAAAACATGAGATCTACTCTGCAACCCCCATATTTTGTAATATGTCACTATCAAGGTGGCAGGGAGCAGGGGTACATGAATGATGGAGTATAGGAATATAGAGCTGGGAGTCGACATTGGTGGTGGGGTTGGTGTTGAAATATTATATGCCTAAACTCAACTATGATTAACTTTGAATGTCACTGTTGTTTAACAAAATCAAAGAATTTTTTAAAGAAAGAAAAAGAAGAGTTCCTAATTGATTTCCAGGAAGATATTCCTGTAGCATTTTTTTCTTCATAAAAACAGCCACTACTCTCAAAGAGTAATTTTATCCATAGGCTGAGTTGCAGAGTCTTTAAAGGTCTGTTTCTCTGCTTTAGCTCAGAGTTCACTCTAAGGAGAGTTATGACATCTCTCTTGAGTGTTGTGTCTCTAGCTTTCTCCTAACCAAAAGTGTCTGCTCAGGTGAAGAAAATTTTGTCAGGCATCTTAATTCTAAATTGCTATTCAACACTTCCAGGCTTACAAAAATAGGCACATAGTATTTGAGGATCAGTGTTAAAAACCCAGTTGTCTGAGTTATAGCAGCAACAGATCCAAATTTTGTACTTTGTATCAAAAACGTGTACTAGATCCAAAATTTGTACTTAGTAATATGTGAGAAGCTGAAACAGACACAAAAATCTATTATAATATCCTATTGTTACTACCTAATATGGTCATTTCCCCTCAAGTTTTTGCCTGTCATTTAAAGTTCTTTTACTTCAGAGAGTTCATTTCTCACTTTTTGTTGTTTCTTTTTCTTCATGGAGCAGTGTTAAATTATACTTTATTTTACCCAAAACAAAGATCGTCCCTGGTTCCTTTGTACCTATTTGTTTACAACTTGGTTTTACCCCAAAATAGAGATTGTCTTACATGTAAATCTGGGTAGGACTGGCTCAGGATGGTCTGAGCTATCTGTCCTTACTCATGCACCCGGAGTGATCTCTGAACTCAATAAACATGACAGTTCTGGCAGGCAGCTTGCTCTCCATATGAGGTAGAAGATTGCCAGACTGCACGTGTTTCACCCCCAGCCTAGTTTGGACTATTTTATGTGCAACCCTGCTTTAGATTTGTTCACCTGTGGTTGAAAATATGGCATGTGTGGTGATTTTACAGAGCAGGAGATGAAGCCCAGCTCCTCATGCATGTAAGACATCTGCTTTACAAATAAATCATACACCTTGACCCTTTTCTTTTTGTGAAGTTCAATGTTCACAACTAGGAAAGTATTTAGTAATCTGGGACCAGAGTGATGGTGCAGCAGTAGGGCGTTTACCTTGCACGCAGCTGACCCATGACGAACCGCAGTATGATCCTCTGGTGTCCATATGGTCCCCCAAGCCAGGAGTGATTTCTGAGTGTGTAGACAGGAGTAACAGGGTGTGGCCAAAAAAATGAAGAAAAAAAAAGAAGTACAGATTTTATAACTACTTTAAGGTACCAAATATTATCATATCTTAATCTAAAGAAAAGTTCATTTCTTTTTGTCTTCCATTTCCTCTTGTTAAATCAAACATGTATCAATTTGGTTTAGCTATTGTGACAATCACAAACGTTGTCACTTAGCACAATACACATGTATACCTCTCCATTATGAAGAACTGAACCCTGGGCTCCAATCGAGGTGCACTATATCTTTCTTTTTTGGGTGGATCTATTTATCTCCTTTGCTTTTTAAGATTGTTCACATTCTTTAATCCATGGCTTCTGGAGCTGAAGCAGTGGCGCAGCAGTAGGGCATTTTGGGCTGACCTAGGATGGATCACGGTTTGATCCCCCAGCCTCCCATATGGTCCCCCAAGCCAGTAGCGATTTCTGAGCACATATCCATGACTAACCCCTGAGCATCACCGACTGTGGCCCAAACCCCCCCACCAAAAAAAAGGCATGGCTTCTTCTATCTTCCAAACCAACTGTATAACATCTCTCTTATCCATCCATCTTTCCTAATCATAGACTAGACATAGTCTCTTTACTTAAGGATCAATTGCCATTCTTACCAACCACCACCCCCAGATAATCCAGGAAAATATACTCATCTTAAGGTAGTTGATTTCATCTCATCTGCAAAAAAATATTTGCCAGGTAAGGTAATAGAAATCACAAGTCAAATTCTAGGGATTTGGGGATAGAATGGAGATATTACTCTATATATCGTATGTAAAGTAACAAAAGACGATTCTTCATTCTAGAATAAGTCATTAAAACAGACTAAGAACATTTGAATAGTTGAAAAACATAAGCACAGGGCTAGAAAGATAGCACTTCAGGTAGGACAGTGACCTAGATTTAATCCCAGCATCCCATATAGTCCCCTGAGCACTGCCAGGAGTAACTTCTCAGTGCAGAGCATTTCTGGGTGTGTTCAAAAATTGAAAAAGAAAGTGGAAAAAGAAGCACAAGAGTATAAAATAGAAGGAAAGTACATAAACAAAACTCAATGAACCACAGCAAGCTTTTCTTTATATTATTTTTCCCCGCACAAGACGTTGGTTAGATGATTAGAACAATCTCCTTCTGAAGAAACTCATGTTCAAATATATGTGTTAATGAATGCAATTTCTAACAATGTGACAGCCAATCCTAAATTCTAACAGTTCCTCTATGGAGGTTAATTATATGTATAATATGCAAATTATATTAATACTGTATAACTATTCTGAAGATGAAAAATCAGTGTGTTCATAAACTATGAAATGAGTCCTGTGTTGATCTGAATGGTAACTATTTCATATATAAAAAAATTATTCTAAATGTTATCATTCTAATTTCAAACTGAGCAAAGGACTTATCATATTTCTATACAAAATAAATTGCTGTCATAACCCTCTCAATGCAATATTCATATATCTCATCAAGTTAAAGTAGTAGAAGTACATCTTTCTTCTGGAGCAGGTAGAAATGAAGAAATGCTTACCTCTGGCTATTTGTGAAATAATCTTCCACTTGGGAATATTCTGAGAGCCTCAGAAAAGTAAATAGCATAATATTTATTTTATGGTGAAAAAGAATCATTTTTCTACTTTTCATAATATGCAAGTTATTCTGTTTTAACCTCACATCCAAGCCCTTTGCCTTTTTCAAATCTCTTGAGGTGTCTATAATATGCAAATTCTTATTCAGACTGTAGCTCTTGTAACTAAATAAAACCAAGATTTATTGATTCTCCTTCATCTGTGAAAATCTATTGTGCCCATTTGATTTTCTACAAGACAAGCTTTGTGGGTATATTGGACATTTTTAGCATGGTATCATGAGAAATAATTTTTTTTGGTTTTGGTTTGGTTAGGGGGGCACACACAGTGGCACTCAGGGTTTACTCCTCACTCTGCATACAGAAATCACTCCTGGAAGGCTCAGAGGACCATAGAGGATACTGAGGATAGAACCTGGGTCAGCCATGTACAAGGCAAACACCCTACTCACTGTGCTATCACTCCAGCCACAAGAGAGATAATTTTCAATCAGGCATCCCTGCCCTAGAATTAGCAGTGGACCACACCCACAACCACCACTCCTTCAAAAACTAACAGGAAGCTATCATAAACCATGAGAATGGCTCTACTAATGGAAGAGATATATAGAAGAAAGACAAGTTACAGATATTAAAAATATAAATATGTCCCTCTAAAAACATGAGTACCCAGAGCATTTCATAAGCATTCAATGAGTGATTGTTGAATGCTGTGGTTTTTTATTTCTTTTGAACAATTTTTCATCACAGTCACAAGCTATCTCTCATAAAAATATAGAAGTTCCAGGGGAGATAAGATCGGTAGCAAAAGAATTGATTAGGTGATTGTCTAAGACCTGTGTTCTGGTTTTAGATTTGCCACAATTAAATGATTTGGGGAAAAATCACACATTGAATTTTGAAATCTCTAGTTTCTCAGCTAAAAAAAATTAGATTAAACCATAGCTTCTATTGTACTTTTGATGCAAATTTTATGATCCCAACTACACATAAAGGAACACTGTCATACCAGGAATCTAGCTTCACTCTTCTTCCTCAGACTCATTATGACTGCTCCCTCTGACTTTCTCCTATTGCTACTTCCAGTCCTGTCTCTCTTCTTTCCCCACCAGCATCAATACTGGCCAACAGTGGTCCAGCAATTAAGGTCTTTATAGGAACCTATAGAAAATATTTTATACTCAAGTTACATACTGAAAGCTATTTTGGACAGAAGTAATTGTTCTTTTGGCATGGAGGCAACCCTATCAGTAGATCTATAACCTTTATTTATTTTTTATTTGACTTGAAAATAATGAAGTTAAGAGTATCTGTCATGTTCACCTGTTCTCTGCTCCATGAATCCACATTGAATTCTTATGGTAGCTCCTTATCTCATTAACTGTGGGCCATTTACCATCAGAAAATAGAAAAAATTCATGAAGAACCCCAACTCTATGGTTGGGTAGACTTGGAAAATAGTTTCCAAGAGAATTCTCCATGATGAACAGCATACCCTATTAGTATGTAAAGCAAAGAAAGGAATTTTTTTCCTCTCTTTTATTTCCTTTTATCCTGTTTTTATAAAAGCATTTTCACAAAATGGGGGAGGGAAAATCATACATCATACTGATAGATCCAAAATGGATTATTACAAGTCAGTTTCTGAATACTCTGTTTTTAATAAACAGAAAAGCTTCTGGATATTTAACCCCAAATCTCCCTAGAGATCCTAAAACAAAAATATTCATAAATCATGCTCAGGCATCTTTACTGGAGTTGATTAACCTAGTCCTTCAATTCTGACCTGTTCCTGAGATAAGAAAAAAGTAAACTTATTAGTAAAATAAGTTTTAAATAAAGGTCATGTTAACAAAAACTGGAAAAAAAGGTGTGTGGCCACATTTTTACAGCTCAGCCATTAACTATAACAAATACTGAATTAGATGGTTTCCTTAGGGAGGAAATGCAGGGGAGAAAGGCAAGAGCTTAGAGCATAGGTATGGCTCTTGTTAATAGAAGAAAGGTTTTGGTTCATTAATTTTTAAATCTGCTAAAAATTTTAATGAGTGCAAAGCATAACTTTTAAGTCTAATTTATCAGCACAAATCTAAATATGCAAATTTAAAGAATAAAAGTTTATAAGATTGACTCAAATTAATAAGCAATGAGTTCTTTTAGAATTAAAATTGATGAAAGTCGAGGTCACAGAATTTTTTAGAAAATGTCATGACATAAGTCAGCTTATATATATATATATCTTATTTTTTAGTCATTTAAATACTATTTAATCAACAGTCCATTAAAACCATTAACCCTATGGTTATGAGCAGAAGACACATCTATTAGATACATACAACTCTTCTGTTTTCAGTTATAAAACCAAATCTTTCTCATAAAAGAAAAACTTAACTTCAATTTGAATAAGTAATTTTTAGGAAGATTGTAAATTTTAAATCGCTGATTCAGATAACTGGGATCTATATTTCCTTGGGTAAAATAGAAATAAATTTTAAATTAAACTTAAAAGCAACTGGCAAAACTTTTACAAAAATATGTCTCTTGGATCCTAATAGTATTTCTAAAAAGTAATTAATCAATAGAATCAAATTAATTCTCTTATTACAGCATAAAAATAATAAAGGACATTTGCCTTCAGCAATAATAAATTAAAATCTGTAAAATAATTTAGAATAATGATGATAAAACAGCTTCACATAAACATAGTTTAAACTGATGTAAAGGAGTAAAGTCCCTGAAGCAATTTAACATCAAATTGATATTTTTAATCCATAAACCATATACAAGACAATTAGAAAATAAAGTCCATGAAATGAATGTCAGAGTAGACTAGGTAGATGAATCAGGAAGACCATAAACTGAGTCAGGTTGTCTGACTGATCTCATGGTTTATCATCTCCTACTCTAAGGAAGTCAAGAGAACACCTTGACCACACTGGTATTAGAGATAGAACACTTATATATACAAAATGTCTCATTGCTCCTAGAGAGGGCCATCCCCATCTATCTTATAATATGCTTATCGTTAAAATAGGCTCATTAAAAGACAATTAAACAGCTTTCCTAACTTAGCCAAATCCTAAAATATCAATGATAGAAATTTCTACAGTTGCAGAGAGACATTGTTGCTCTAAAGCAGTGCTTTTCAAATAGTGGGGCGCCCCCCTGGGGGGGGGGCGCGAGGCTCTGTAATGGGGGACGCTTTTGACCTCGGCAAACACTGTCATAATAAGCTAAGCCCCGTGTTTAAGTCTCTGTATGTCTCTGGAGCTGAGAGTTGCTGTGTCCTGCTTCAAACCCGCTTCGAAAAGCTTCTGAATTGCAAAATGTGCTTATTGTGGCCATTAATCCAGACACCACCTCTGATTAAAAAAATTCATCTCAAATTATTTTATATGATTTTATGTTGCAGGTTAAAGTTTTTTTAATAAAGATACTATTCACGGGGCAAGAGAGATGGCGCTAGAGGTAAGGTGTCCGCCTTGCAAGTGCTAACCAAGAAAAGACCACGGTTCTATCCCCCGGCGTCCCATATGGTACCCCCAAGCCAAGGGCAATTTCTGAGCGCTTAGCCAGGAGTAACCCCTGAGCATCAAACGGGTGTGCCCCCTCCCAAAAAAAAAAAAAAAAGATACTATTTACAATCGCGCGGAGAAATGTTTTCTTCTTCCTAGGGGGGCATGACAGAAAATATTTGAGAAACACTGCTCTAAAGGCAACTACAGGGCTTGCACCTGGCTTAAACAGTTCAGTAGGGAGGGGGGGGTTCAGGGGGGAGGGGACTGAAAGGTGGAAGATAGAGGTGTCTGATCTGAATCAGTGGGATGCAGGGCCTCTACCCGTCATTAATTTGAGCCATCTGCATTATATGGCAAACTTAAATCAGAGCAAAAGAACTTCTTGCTAGCAATGACCTTCATGCAACCCCTATAGATAATTGCTCATGAAATTATTGCTAAAGCATGAATTAATTAGACATCTCATCTCTTCACATAAAAGAACAGACACTTTATTATGTAACAAATAGCACCACCCTTTGTCATACCTACTTTACACTCTTAGCAGAATGTTTGAAGTCTTTAAGACATTCATCAATTTGTTTTGCTTCCTAACTTGACTTTTTTTAATTCCTTCCCCAAATTTGTTAAATTTAATTTCTCACTCTCTTACATATAATCGTATTATGTGCTATATGTTTTATTTTACAACTTGTCCCACATTCTCTTTAGGAACAAGAGGAAAGAAATAAAAGGATGAGAACAAGGGAAGGGGAAGAGTTGAAAGGTGGGAAAAATAAAGTGTGCTCTAGAGCAGTTGAAGTTCAAAATCTTCAACTGGGAGGTAGGTCATAGGTGGTGCTTGATTTGCATGTCTGAGACCTGAGTTTTATTTCTCAGCACCATGCAAAATACGAAGCAAAAATTAGAGCAATTAGAGTCCAAGTTCTCCATTTTTTCACTAAATGTTTTATATCAGTGCCTATTAGAGACGATGATCTTTTGACATTAGAAGTCATTATTTCAATTTATTCATAAGTCATTGCTAGGGGTTCCCTAAGATGTGTTGATCTGTTTCAGTGTATAAGACAAAACATTCTTGCTCCATAAAAGAAAGAGAGCTAGATGATTAAATGTATTTATTTTATTATGTTTACTACTAAATACTTCATTATAATTGCATGTCAATATGTCTCTCTAAAACACAGATTGTTCCTACCTGTTACCTTTCCTTGTCACAGAATAATCAAACAATAAACTTTTATTTAATAAGTGAATATGCAGGAGCACCTCCCACCCTGAACATGTGTCATGTGGACACAACTCAGTCTCCATGAGATTGGACAGTGTTCATCCAACCCCAAACCCCAGATTCCAGATGTAGAACTGATACAGTTCCCTGCAACAAAACCAGGAACCAAACTCCACTGGGAAATTTCTAACACCTCTCTGGCACCAACTTGTGCCAGTTGTAATATGACATCCTGACAACAAGGAAATGACAACTTGATCTAAGAGCAGGCTGTCCTATCACATCACCTAACTGTAAGAGAAAATCAGAAGACATGCCATCCTTTGACCTGTGCAAAAATCAAGAGCTCTAACTACAAAAGACTGACTTTGACAACCATGACTGGGCAGAACTTATCCTGGGACCAATAAGAAAAACCCTATCCTAGACTGTAGCCTAGGACTTGTACAAAAAAATCAAGATCTCTAATTACAGGAGCTATACTTTGACAACGGAGACTAAGCAGAAATTTTGGAACCATAATGAAGAATATCCTAGGCTTCAGCTAGGATCTGAGCAAAAACCAAGACCACATATTACAGAAGACTGATTACAACAATGATGGAACAGAACTTCTAGAACCATAAAGACTCTATCCTAGACCTTGTTCTATGACCTGTGCAAATACCAAGATCTCTAGCTACAGAGGCGGAAAGTCTCCTGGCACCACAAAAAAGACCTTAGAGTGTGGTAATGAGCATGTACAGAGCCAGTAGCTGTTCCCATGGCAGTATGCTTCAAGGGCAGAAAAACCCTGAATCTCTTAGGCCAAGGGAATTCCCTTTCTTATTTCCCCAATACTTACTGTGTCTGTGCAAAAAAGGTGGAGGGGGACACAAAACCTTGCCACACCAGCACTCCTTTTTTATTTCTTCTTTTTCTTTTTTACTTTTTCTCTTTTTTCTTCCTTTTTTCTTTCTTTTTTGCTGCTGGGTGCTTTTCTTTTATTTTTTGTATAAACTTAAACTTGGGTTTTCTTTTTTTTGTTGTTATTTTTTTCTTATTCTTTTTTTTCTCTTTGTCTTCTAAATTGAGAGGGAAAATAAAAATGAACAGTACCAGTACCAAACAGCCATATGAACATTGAGAGTGGAATTAAAAAATGATCCAACTTAAACATCAAACTTAAGTCAACAATAGAATCTATACCCTATCTACAACAAGCTATACACAGAGGGGAACAGTTACACTAGCACTCCAGGGGATAAAGGGAAGATATGCTGGGAAAAGGGGTGGAGGAAGGACAACCCTGATAATGGGAATGGCCCTGATTCATTGTCACTATGTACCTTAAATTTTACTGTGAAAGATTTGTTATTCACTCTTTGGTCACAATAAAAATTATTATAAAAAATAAGTGAATATGGTCAAAGCAAAGTCTTAAATAATAATAATAATTAAAATGAGTATCAGGTCTCTGCAGTCCAGTCTACAGATTTTGATAAATGAACTTATAAATATATACATGTATGTGCATAAATATGTGTACACTATCATAAAATGTACATGTATACTTTATATATGTATAATAAGCAAATATGATAGATAAATATGAATCAAAATTAATAAACAAATATATAAGTGTATGCCAATGACTAGCATCTAAAATAAGGTGGCACAAAAGTTACCAGATAGAAGGAAGCAAAGAAATCAAGTACAGAAAACTTAAACGAGAGTGGTTAAATGAAAAGGCATTCAGGGAACAAGTTAATCAAAAGGTAAGTTGAAAATGGGAATTTCAGAAAATAATGACTAATGTAAAATAAACTGTTGGTTATTTATCTTTCTTAATACAAACTAGAATTTGAGCTAATTGGCATGTTAACTTCCTTAATACTATATTCCCATACTATCTGAAATTTAGCTATGTCCATAAAATTGTGTTGTGGCCAATAGAATATTATCATAAAATTTCATATAAAACTTCTAACCAGGCTTAATAAACATAAGAAAACACCCTTTTTCATTTTGTATTATCTGCCTGGTCCTTGTTTGTGTAAACTATAATCTGAGCAGACATTTCTGCCCAGTGGGATAAAATACATAAGAAAAGGTTTTTAAAACTTGAAAAAGCATTAGTCTTTGAGAACTTGAAAGAGTCATATTCCAAGACTGATATGCCAAGACCTTCTTACTCCTTTTGTACATGAGATAGCAGTCATTTATATTCAACAGACTTTCTCATCAGATATTCATGTTATATGATGACAAACATTAGGAAAATATGTATATGACAACACAATAAAATATCATCCTATTACCTGAAGTTGTTTACCAAGTTTTTCAGTTCTCACTTTCCTGACTTTTATAAAACCAGATGGCACAGCTTTGCTACATTTAAGAAATGTTCCTCACAAACATAGCCCCTGAGAAATCATCTTCAATACCATCGTTAAAAACAATTTTCCAGCATCTGATTTTGGTGTAAATCATTAAGAATTTTGCTTTGGCATGCTGCAATTACAGCTAAGCAGGACTGAAGTATAGAATTAATCAAGACATAGTAACCAGGTCAGCTTCAAAGGACGTATTAGTTCCAGATGGAGATAACTGCAATGACAGGGGAGGGAAGGGCAATAAAACTTAACTGGGAAGGCAAAGAGCTGCTTATCCACCTTAAACAGGTATCCTAAAATATAAATAATGTGAAACCTTGATTAACAGGGACCATTTGTACAGCAAGATGAAATTCTTATAATTTACTGCAAAGCAAAATCCCTAGTCTTCTAAATAAGTCCCTTCAATGGACCACACTTTCCTTTGAATTCCTCAGGCTGAATGTTACAGCCTGAACTCACTTTTGATTGATGTCTTACCCACTTTTATTGCCATCACAAACTCCAAATCAAAACTCACTCTTTATTACAGTTAGAAAATATTTCCACATTCGTCTTTTGGTGCTCATAACTCAACTAAGGTACTGTGTCCTAAAGAGTCTCATTTAATTCCCAACCACTACCAAGTGATTGATTCTATTTTGGGAATAATCTATTCAAGGTGTGAAACAATGAGAAAATTTGCTGATGGAAATAAAGATGAAGACTGAGTAACAATACTATATGATGTAGTTAGGGCACTTGTCTTTCATGTGGCTAACTTGGGTTTTGTCCCTAGAATTAAGTTGATACCCCAAGCTCTGACAGAAGTGATCCCTGGGTTGTGCCTTGCTCTCCCCACCCACCCACCCCCCCAAAAGGGGGAAGAAATAAGTGATGCTGAAAGAGGAATGACATTAATCAGAGTAAAATACTTGAAAAGAGTTGCATGGTTGGATAAGTAAAGTTACCCATAGGTGGGGTCAGGTTGGAAGGCTAGATGGGGTTCACATTGTGGAGGAAAGCCTTGAACGTCAGACAGAGATATTGTGGACTTTTTCTTTGTTTTTACAAGTTTTGTTTTCTTTTTCTGTTTGTTTTGTTTTTAGTAATCTCTTTAAAAATATTTCTTGATCATAGTGCATCAGTTCAATGCAAGAGCCTGAGGATGAATTACTGTTTAGGCACTACAGTGCTCAGAATTACTAGGGTTTTGTGAGTATCAGATCCACGCCCAATAGTGCTTGAGGTGTCTCTATGAATACACCTGGGATATTTGGAAGGTCCATGATATTGGGGATCAGAGTTGGTCACATGCATGGAATGTGACTAAATCCTTGTACTATTTCTGTAGCTTCAAAAGTTGTGCTTTGCAAGACTTAGCATAGCATGATTTATTGCTACAATGCTAATTTTAATGCTATAACTTTAATGCTAATTTTGATACTATAATTGCTACAATAGCTAAGATATGGAAAACCTAGATGTCCAACAACAGATAAATGTACTACGAAGATGCGGCACAATGGAATAATATGCATCTGTAAGGAATGACGAATCTATGCAATTTCATGCAACTTGGTTGGAACCAGAATATAACATGTTGAGTGAAGTAAGTAGAAGAAATACAAACAGAGTATGATCTTATTTATCTGTCATATGTAAAATAATTGTATTAGGCAGGGGCTTCTCCCACCTTGAACATATGTCATGTGGAACCAACTTAGACCCCAGGTGATTAGACACTAACCTCCAGCCTTGAACCCTGGAGCCCAGACATAGAAACAACACAGTTCTCCTAAACAGCTCCAGGAACCAAATCCCCTTCGGGACATATTTAATACTACTCTGACACCAACATGCGCCAGCTCTAATAAGATATCCTGAAGAGAAAATGGGAACAACTTGATTGAAGAGCAGGATGTCTTACCTCACCATCTAATGATAAGACAAAATCAGAAGACTTGTCACCCTCTGATATGTGCAAAAGCCAAGATCTCTATCTACAGATGACATACTGTGACAATCATGACTGGACACAATGCATCCTGGGGCCAATAAAAAATCCCTAGTCTACGTTTAGTCTACATTCAGTACAACAACCAAGATCTCTAATTCCAGAGGTCTGTCTGAGACAATTGCAACTGAACGAATCTTCTGTAAACATAATGAAAGACTCTATCCCAGACTCCATACTAGGATCAGCGTAATGACCAAGACCACCAACTACAGAAGAAGGATTAAAATGACAGTGAAGGAACAAAATTTCTAGAAACACAAAGAAGGGCTTCATCATAAGCTCCATTCCCTGACCTGTGCAGATACCAAGATCTCTAAATATAGATGTCTGATTTTATAACCCATGACGGAGCAGAAGTCTTACATACATCACAAAGGCACCGAGGGGAGAGTAAATGAACATGCAAGGAGTCTATAGTTATTCCCATGACAGTATGCTTCAAAGGGGGAGAAACCCTGTATCTCTTAGGCCAAGGGAATTCCCTTTTTAATGTCCCCAATATTTACTGTGCCTATGCAGGGGAAAAAAACAGCACAAATTAATCTTTTGTATTTATCTATCTAATTATTTATTTTTTGATTTCTTTGTTTTTGGTTTGGATATTGAAGTTGTTGTCTCCAATTTTTTTTTTGCTTTCCATTTTGAGCTGTTATGGATTTATTCCAGGATTGTGGCTATTACGTGGTGCTTGTCTTTATTGCTGTCATGCTCACTGAATATTTTATTTGATATTTACTTTTTTATTGTTGTGATGTCTCACTTTCTTTTTTCCTTTCCTCTTTCAAACTGAGGTTGAGAGCTTCTAGAAGGACTCCGCCCATTTTCGGATTATTCGATTTTTACCCCATTTTTATTGCTTTCTTTTCTTCAAACAAAGCCACATAACCTGAAATATCTAGTCCCACCTCGCAAATAGAGAGGGAGATGGTGGAAAGTACCAGGCCCAAACAGTTGTATGATCACTAAGTAGCAAGCTAGACACAGAGGAGACCACTTATACTGGCAGCCAAGGGGATGAGGGTGGGGGATATGGGATGCAGGATGGGAATGGGGGTGGAGGGAGGACAACGGTGGGGATGGGAATTCCTCTGATTCAATGTTAACATCGACCTAAAACAATATTGTGAAAGAAATGTAAGCCACATTGGTCATAATAAAAAATAATTTAAAAAGTTTGGCACACAGAAAAAAAATAATTGTATTAGGAAATATAATGTAGTAAAAGAGAATGCCTATATCATGCTTGACTCCAGATCCTAGGGAAAAGAATAACAAAGAAGAAAAGAACTCAAGGCAGGAGGAAAAAAGATGAGAAAGGGAAGAATTGGGTGGAACAGGAATATATGCTTAGATATTATTGGGCATGTGGAAGAGTGATGTAACTATACATCAAAAGCACAGACTCAACAATACTAAAGACATTTTATCTAAGTTGACACCACTAAACTTTAATGTGCTTGCCAATGTGTCAGGCAGTGGATGGAGAAGGTTGGTTAGGAGGTGGTGAATGACTGAGTATGGGAAGTATGGGAACACTTACTGTGGAAGCTGACATTGGTGGTGAGATTGATGTTCAAATATTACATGCCTAAAACTCAACTTTGCAAATCACAGTTATTTAAATTAAAAATTTTAAGTTGTGTTTTGATCCATGGAAATATGAAATCTATAAATGTATTTATGTAGGTAAATCATACCTGTAGAACTGACTTCAAAGACATCACCTGGTCATATAATCTATGTTGTGGGCATGAGAAAGAGCTCGAGATAAAAAGAAAAACTTTTGAGAAAATTTCATGGGATAACAGCTATATGGTTCTCACACACACATTTTTCTTTCAACCAAAGTTATTCTTGCACTGAATTTGCCTCTTCTTTCGTATGATAATCATGTGAGGCTCTTCTGTGTGCAAAGCAAAACTGAGAAGCCCATGTGTACCTCACTTAAGGGACACCATTTATTCTTCGGCAGCTGCCTGGCATCATCTCAAAACAAATATGTATGACTGTTGACAGAAAGCAATAACCCTTCCTACAGCTGTTGAATAAATTGCCTATTAGCAGTCCCACACCATAATTCATGTTGAATCATGTAGCCCTGGCCCTTATGAATAACTAGAAAAATCTTATCATTAAGTAAAGTTATATACCAAATCCCTGAGCATTTTCTTGTTATTTCTTAAATCTGTTCCTCCTTCCAGCTCTTTCCCGAACTTTCTTAGTGCTGGCAGAATCAAAGATAAGCAAAAAGTTCATACTCTCTATACTGTTCCTCTGGGAAAGGGCCTCTTGGGTGCTTGGGATTTATATTTTAGAACCACAATTTAAATGCAGATTTTTAACTCCCAAGTTGAGCAGACAAGAAGGAGTTTTCTGACTTGATTAAAATACTGATGCATAAATTTTGTACTTAACATTTTTCTTCTAGTGCATGAACCTAGCTAAATGGGATGGTACCAAAGTAATATTATAATGAACCCACAGGTCAAGCATGATGTCTCCAAGAAAGTTTATTTTCATTGAACATTTTCCTAAGTCTTAAAGAGACAGAGCTTTGTTACTTTTACCCACATCTCTTTCCAGTTTTAAAAAAATAAAGTGGGAATATTACTACTTGTTCTGAGGAAAGAAAGGAGATGGGCTTATAAGAAGACAAGCAAAAAAAATGTAAACTGTGCACCCAAGATAATCTATTCTCTATAATTTGTGTTGGCAGGGTGTTTTCAGAATTTCGAGCATTAAGTTTTCAGGATATGAAATGAAATCAGAGTTGGAGAGAATCAGAAACACAAAAATCATCAGACATGAGTTTCTAGTTCCTACCTGGAGGCCATCTTAACTTGACATTCTGAATTTCTGCAAATGGCAGCACCAATTTGGTCTTTCATTTTCTCTCTTGCAAATGTGGAAAAGGTTAGATTAGGTGATCTCTCTTATCCCGTCTCTAACTAGCCTGCTGGTCCTATTCTTAGCATCACAACCATGAAACAATATGAATATAACTTACTCAATGGTGGGCATGAAGCTCAACATGTAGATAGCAGATAGTACAGAAAGAATAAAGCTTGAAAGGAGTATGAGCAAGCAGTATAGGATTACTCTTTTTTTTACTTCTGGCTACACATTTATTTAGGAAGAAAAAATATGGTAGAGGCAAGAGAATATTTGGGGTGGGGGTCATGAATAGAAAAGTCAAGAAGAAAATTAATTAGGAGTTATTCACAGGTAACTTAAATATTATACATGAGTTATCCACAAAAATTCTGTAAAAAAAGCTTCACACCATCTTGGTAGTAACCCCAAAATGTTTGCATTTTCTCTTTTCTTTAGTACTTCCAGCCCTCATAGTCATAAAAGCAAGTTGGGGACAGGAGCACAAGCAAATCAGATTCAAATGAGTATTATTCTAAGCTACTTGAGCTCATTCTCTATGACTATGCAGCCTTAGAAGACAAAGGGAAAAATGTCATTTGTGTTTCCCAATTTCCAGAAGAATACTGCTAAGTAAAGGATATTTTTCAATTAAAAGGACTTATAACCTGACTCTGGAAACAACCAAGATGCCCTTCAACAGATGAATGGCTAAAGAAACTGTGGTACATATACACAATGGAATATTATGCAGCTGTCAGGAGAGATGAAGTCATGAAATTTTCCTATACATGGATGTACACGGAATCTATTATGCTGAGTGAAATAAGTCAGAGAGAGAGAGAAAAACGCAGAATGGTCTCACTCATCTATGGGTTTTAAGAAAAATGAAAGACACCCTTGTAATAATAATTTTCAGACACAAAAGAGAAAAGAGCTGGAAGTTCCAGCTCACCTCAGGAAGCTCACCACAAAGAGTGATGAGTTTAGTTAGGGAAATAACTACATTTTGAACTGTCCTAATAACGAGAATGTATGAGGAAAATGGAGAGCCTGTCTAGAGTACAGGCGGGGGTCGGGTGGGGAGAAGGGAGACTTGGGACATTGGTGATGGGAATGTTGCACTGGTGATGGGTGGTGTTCTTTACATGACTGAAACCCAAACACAATCATGTATGTAATTAAGGTGTTTAAATAAATTAAAGAAAAATAAAAAAAATAAAAGGACTTATAAGGCAGTAAGTTTTTCTAACCTATTTATTATAATGTTTTTGAGAGTACAAGAGATGAGCTACACCACAAGCAGCACTTGATAAATAGATATTTAAATACTCCCATAAAGTTCACCAAAAAAATTCTTGGCATATTTTCACTCTAATACAGACCATTTAAAAATTGAATATTTTGCTAGTCTCAAGAGTAACAATCATATTATTACAAGGATGTAAGAGTTACTCTTAACCATCAACTTAATCAAAACAAAAGTTCATTGTATGTGAACAATATGATTTGAGATTATAAAAAAAAAAGTAATTATATGAACTGGGAGCCTAATTTTTTCCTGTAAACTATGTTTTTATCATTATGCCTGGAAATGCTTCTTAATACATTGCCTCTTACCACTTTTTGGATATCATTTTATAATAATATTTTAAATCATTGTGTTTATTATGATTTGGTTTTATGAACTCAGATACCATCTACATTTCTGTTTTTGTCTTGCTATTTGAGACTAAAATCTTTGCAGTGAACTCAGTCTCCAAATCTGCCTCTGAGAATTCTTAAACTAGCCCCTAACTTGTTCCCTCCATTCCTTTTCACTAGTACTATGTGCACCTTAAATATTTCTTTCTTTCTGTGTACCATTTTGTCTTCAACATTCATTCTTGTCACTAAATACTACTATTGCACTGAAATTCTAATTGGCATTCACTAGGTAGTGAGAGAGGGAGCACAGAGGTTTGAATGCAGGTAGCCAGCTTCAGAATCTAACCTCTATCCTACGGCACTTCACTATACTTCTGTGTCTGAACTATGTCAAGTTTGGGGATGTCCTATGTATTCCATTCACCTCTGGTTCTTTGGTTTTGACTACTCCAGGTATGTCAAAAAGATCCTTCACCTCTATAGAAATTCTTTAATGCTAATATTTTCTCCCTTAGCAACTAAACCAAAATGTAAACTGCTATGGGCTGAATTCTGTGCTCCAAAACTCATTTGTGAAGGCCAAGCCTCCAGTGTGAAGAGGGAATTAACTAGGTTCAAAAGAAGATACAATGGTGAAAGCCAAGAATGCAATGGGTGCCTCTATTCTGGCAAGCACATGCACCACAGCCAGGCCTTCTGCAACCCAGAAAGTCTTCACCAAACTTCAAAGGGCTAGCACCTTGATCTTGGGCTTCCAGGCTTCAGAACAGTAAGATGTATTTTTCTGTTATTAAGCAGTTAGACTGTGGTCCTGTATTATGACACTCTAATTTTTTTTAATTGATCCTTCATTGTGGTTGACCTGTAATTAAGATGTCACCAGGTTTGATTTTTCTCAGTAATGTAGAATTGACCTATGCTATTTGACAATGAATAAGAGCTTAGAGAGGAATAAATCTTTCCCCTGGGGAACTTCAAAAGAACTCTGTAGACCCACAGCACTGATCCAAATTAGAAGTTAGAGAGATTCTGTCTTAGTCTTCTTACCCACCCACCTATTACATCCCTGTTGCTTTCGATCTTTCTGGTTCTCAATCATGTGTGTTCTCAACTGCTTGGGAAACATAATGATATTTAATTTTAATTCAATGGCTACACTGAATTTTGTTGATTAGAAATAGAAGCTTCTTGATGCAATACAATAAATCCTCTTTAAAAACAGCTCCTGGGGTTCACTGAAGCTGTAAATTATAGACACAAAAGCAAGATTAAAAAATGCGCATACACCATAAAAATGTATTTAAAGTGCATCACACTTTAAACAGAAACATAAATGCATCTTTGGTATCTATGAGGCAAAAGATTTTTTTTTGTTCTGGGCCATACCCAATGGTGCTCAGGGATTACTCCTGTATCTTGCTCAGAAATCACTCCTGGTGGGTGATGCCAAGCATCAAATTCAGGTCTACTATGTGCAAGACAAATGCCCTCACAACTGTACTATTACTCTGGGTCCACGTGTTGGAAGTCTTAATTATTGTATGCTCTTCTCTGTGTTCATAATACAGTAACACTATAAATTATGCCATAGAAATATTAATCTATGTACATGAATTCTATATGAAAATAGACACAGATAACAAGAACCCTTTTTTCATTATTATTACCAAATTCTCCACTATTACCAAATGTTTTATTACCTTTCCTCTAGAACCATATTCTCCTAGCACATTTAATTGCAGCACCATACATCTTACCATCTTAATCTATAGGAGGACAGGATCCATGTTTATTTTTATCATATTCTGTGCAAAGAATGATGGCTAATAACCTAAATTTATTACATATTTAGCACAATAGGTCCTAGATCCCCACTATGCTGAAAAACCAGGACAGTTAGTTCCGTTCTTCAGCACCTAGTTTGACAAAAAATGTACAGGTAAAATAATATTTATAAAGAGCAGAACATAACATTTCTAAAAGAAACCATGTCTGAAGTATTGTGCAGTTGTCAAGAATCTGACATTTGGGATTGGAATTTGAGACTGGGTTCCACTCTAAGTTCTACAACTTACCAGTAACATGGTCTTGGGTTAATGAAATTTTATTTCTATGTCCTCCTCTGTAAAATGGAAAATTGATGGAACCAACCTTCGACAAAAAAAAAAATTAAAGTAGTTAATATACAGAAAGTATTTAGAATAATGTTCAGTGCAAGTTATTTTAAATCTCTAACAGGATTAACCAATAATAGATGTCAGTTTATTTCATGCAAATCAGTATGGGCTGCAAAAACCCAAGCCAAACTATGAACTTAGTGAAATTATTCATTAGTTGCTTTATTTCTTTTGTGTTTATGTCTTCTGAGTATCTGAAAACCCAGGTGCTTACAACTCCTGGGTATAAATTTGAACCACCAAAGTACCCATATCTACTCTTCATTTTCACAAGAACACCACATACTATGGATCTCTCCCTTCTTTGTTCATCATCTTGTGCTCTGCATCATCGCCTTTGCTCTATGAAACTGAGCTGCTGGTTAATAATGAATTCTTTGATGCTGCCATTCCTCCTTCCCATTCACCTCATTGGCCAGCCACAGGAATTTAATTTTCAAAGGAAACTCCAAGAAATATCACATTTTGGGCCCAGAGAGATAGCACAGCGGTGTTTGCCTTGCAAGCAGCCGATCCAGGACCTAAGGTGGTTGGTTCGAATCCCGGTGTCCCATATGGTGCCCTGTGCCTGCCAGGAGCTATTTCTGAGCAGACAGCCAGGAGTAACCCCTGAGCACCACCGGGTGTGGCCCAAAAACAAAAAAAATAAGAAATATCACATTTTACACTAAGGAGACTTTTTCCTGATGACTGAAATTTAAGACTAAGTTGGGGGGGGGGAGAAGGAAAGATTTGGGAACAGGGCTTTCCACCAACTTTTCATGAATCATTATGCAGACAACTGCCTAACTGCCTGATACTTGCTTAGAGAATTAAAAAGATATCCTGTTTGTCACCAATTCTTGCTTTGAGATATAGTCAGTGCAGGTTACCTAATATGTCCTAATATTAATTAATCTGCAAACAAAAAACTTTTACACTTCAGTAGAGATATAAGGAAAAGAAAATAAAGAGATAGTTTAATAAGTCCAGAAGCTATAATCACATCACTCATTGATTTAAATGGATTTCTGGAGTTAGACAAGCCTAAGTCTACTCTAGAAAAGGAGGAGGAGGGAGAAAATTATCTCTCTACTTTGCTTTTATGTTTTCCAGGGAAATGGAGACAATGAGAACTGAATTTGGCCCCTCTCCTCATCTAGAAATTCAACCTGTACAATTCTTCAGAGAACTTGTCCTAACTCAAAAACACTTTCCAGCCTACAGCATCATCAGGGAAAGCAAACAAGCCTCTTCCTGACAAGGCTGTAGAGATCTCTAGATCTAGAGTTTTTGCAGAATTAATCTTTCTGTGTATTACAGGACCTTCCTGAGTTGTGGTGCAGAGCAATTCATCACAAATGTTCAGTGTATTACATTCATATAGAAAAATATTTTTCATGAATATGTTGTACCCTAAAGTTTTCCACTGATAATTAGACTAGGTAAGATTTAATATCAATAGTTAATCACTCTTTCATGGCAAGATTTTTCAAATCTTTGTTATTTTATATTTGATAGCTTTTAAAGAAAAATCATTTTTAAGTCTGGGATATTTATCTTACCAAAAAAAGTGAGTCTAACAATTCAAATTGTCATCCATAGACTGCCCTCTTGCCCTACCTGAGCTTGTTATTTAAAAAATCAATATAAACAATAATGATCCTGAGTGCTCCAGGGACAAGACTCATATTTGTTTCCTTAATAAAACCTGAACAGGTCATGCCCAAGAATTCAGCCAGAGTACTGATGACGATTAATGAATAATTGTGGAGCAGCTCTAGGATCCAAGATTAATAACAAAGACTTCAATAATGATATTATAGGTTAGCACATGTAACACAAAAACCAGTAACTTTAGACCAAAAAATGTCTTCTGAAATATAACTCTATTGTCTTGGTTGTATCAGATAATTATGGTTATTTCTTTATATATATAAATTATTTATATATTATAAATATATATTATAGAGAGAGAGCCAAGGTACAATATAGAGATGTGTAGTAGATTCTCTTGAGAATGATATCATCTGAGGAAATTGATTTATTCTCCTGGTAAAATATCATCCTGATTGTTCTAGAAGTAAAATTTTTTCATTCTTTTCTGCCAAGAATAAATTTCTTTCACATTCCCTGAAAGTACTCTACAAGAAGTAGAACATTAACTAAATATATACCATTAATATTTTTATAATTTAGGGAGATGAAGTCAGAGGAAGAACAGAGTGTCCTAGTAGCTCTTTTCTAAAGAGAAGTGAGAGCATATAAAAGGTCCATGTAATCATCTGGAGATACAGGGTCCATCAGAAAAACAACTAAGTAAAATGAGGCCAAAAAGTATGAGTCCTTAAGAAAGAAGGAAGAGACATCAAAAATGAGAACATGAGAAAAAGGCCAAAGAGGACACCATAAGAAGACTAATCTTTTCATAACAAAATGAGTCTGCAAGAGAAACCAAACCCACTGGCATCTTGACCTTGGACTTCCAGCTCTGGGACTATGAGAAAATAGACTTCTGCTGTTGAAACCCCCATTCTATGGTATTCTGTTAGGCAACTATCACAGACTAACTATACTTGTATCCCACTTATACAGAAAATGAACATGTATATTCAAATGCTGTTTCTACCTCTACATACAATGTTAATTGGGTTCACAGACTATTCCAGTACCAAGGCAAGCTATCTCAGACTAAACCATAGCCTAGGTGAATCTATAGCCTACAGGAATCCCTAAGTAAACCAGCTAATGTATCATATGCTTCAAGTGTTTCCTGCCTGAAAGACACAGTGATAAATAACAAGAAGTGCATTTTCTTGGTCATTTGCTATTCTTCTTTATTGTCCAGCATTCAGCCATTCAGCTCAGATACAGTTTCTAACACCAAAAAATAATCTGTTGGTCTTAAGCCACTGGAAATTTTTTGGTTTGGTTTTGTTTTGTTTTTAACTATACCTATATAGTTTATATGCCATACCTATGTAATTTAAAATTTCCACCTATTTCTCTATCATTTATTTTATTTGATTAATTTTATATAATTTATTTAAACACCATGGTTACAAACATAAAAAAAACTGGATATTTTAGACAACAATTTATCCGTGATCTGTCTTCCTCTGTTTGTGTGTGTGTGTGTGTGTTGTGTGTGTATGTGTGTGTGTGTGTGTGTGTGGTATATATCCCTCTATTTCTCTGTGTCTTGAATCCTATTGGATACTTTTATGAAAATGAAGAAATGATGATAACGAACAGCTAAAACTAGCCAAGCATGATCTTGGGAGGTTGAAGCAGACTCTTCCGCTAAATAGCCCATACTTCTATGAGACCAGCTCTTCATTTAACATGCTTCAAGAATTAAACTGCCAGCACTTGAATTCCTTGGGATCATTTTATGACTGCCAAAATCAGAACCATGAAATACTGGATCACTGGCATCCCACACAGACTGTGCCTCTACTTCTAACCAACAACTATAGTATTTAGTGTAGAAATACTGCTGTTATCTCACCTCTTCAGTGGGAGAGCACTGAGACAAGCACTCCACAGCTGGAAGAAGAAAAAAATTACCTGTACTAGTCACTTACCTGCTAGGCTCCACCTTCATTGTCTGTAGAATAAAAATATAAAATATAAAGTATAAAGTCCACGTGTTGGGTGAGGTCGCCCCAGGCACTGTGTTCCTAACCCTTCAGGCGGATGGGTCTGATGAAGAAGGGTAGTGGCGGAGAAATAATACACAACATCCAGAAAAGATATTCATTAGAGTCAGCTCGCTTTATTCCTTATGGCCTTTCTCTGCCATGTGTACCCTCTGCTGAGTGCTGCCTAAGCTAAGTGCTTTCTTGCTGAGCTCTGTCTCTAGCTCCCAGGCAGATTCCTTTCTTTATTATCCAAAACCCCAGCCACCAGGGTGGGGGAAGATCCTTGTAATCCAGGTGGGAGTTAAGGGAAGTTAAGGGAAGGATTAGGCTTTTACCTAGACTCACTTTACAATTGTCTTTCCTTACTCACTCCCCCATTCCTGCTTTGCGCTCCAAATAAACAGACTCATTCTTGAATCTTTCATTCTAGACCTGTTTCTAGGGGGAAAAATTAAGGTGAAACAAACCTGTTTTAATCATTTCCAAAATTAGACAAGTTAATAATCCTCTTCAGTCTTTATTCTCTCATTTATAAATGAAAATAATTACTTTCTACATGGTGCAAGTCAGTGAAATAATATAGATGAAGCTCTATATTATAAGATCTATCTAGAAAATTTAGTTCTTTATGGCTACCTTATCCCTGCAGATTAGTTCAAACCAGAAATGTATTATTATCACTTACAATTGCTATATGGCAAAACAATCCCAATTTAGTGGCTGGAAACATCGTTTTTATTTAACTCTCCATTCAAGGGACAACAATTTGGGCTAGGCTTTTTCAGATGGTTCTTCTTCAAGACTGAGTGAAATGAATGTGAACAAGTTCTTCAACTGTTATTTTTTTCCATTTTTGCTACTGTCCTTTAGCTAAAGCAAAACCCAATACATGGCCCGGTCCAGATATGAAGACAGAGAATGACATTTTTTTTCTTTTTCTTTTTTTATTATTTTATTTATTTTGGGCCACACAACAGCACTCAGGGGTCACTCCTGGCTCTGCGCTAAGGAATCACTCCTAGCAGGCTCAGGAGACCATATGGAATGCTAGAAATCGAACCCTGCTTCATCCGAGTTGACTGCATGTAAGGCAAAATGTTCTACTGCTGTGCTATCTCTCCAGCCCATTTTATTTTTTCTTTCTTTTAATTTTATTTTTTAATAATTTTAGTAAGTTTTTTTAATTATTTTAATTGTATCACGATGAGGTACAGTTACAAAGTTGTTTATTTTGTTTCATTCATACAATGTCCAAGACCTATCCCTTCATCAGTGCATATTTTCTGCCCTTAATGTCTCCAGTTTCCCTCCTACCCTCCCGCTGTACTCCTTCCAATTACCTCTGGCAGACATTTTCTTCTTTCTCTCTGTCTCTTTTTCTCTCTCTTTCTTTCTCTCTCTTTCTCACTCTCTTCTTATTCTTTCTTTAGACACTGTGGCTTGCAATACTGTTACTAAAGGGGTACCATGCCTACCACATTACCTCATTTCAGCACCCAATTCTTGTCCAGAGTGATCATTTCGATCTATCATTGCCATGGTGATCCCTTCTCTATCCTAACTGCACTCCCTGTTCTTTGTGGCAAGCTTCCTTCTATGGACCAGACCTGTTTGCCTGCAAAATGACTTGCTTCATAATAAGACTTACCAAATGAAACTGCATGTATGTAGTAAAAAGTCAGAGAAATTACTCAATGGTTGAACACATGCTTTGTATGTAAGAGAACTGGGTTTGAGTCCCAGCAACCCCATCAAAAGTTGCTCTTAAGTAAGCAGTCATAGCCCCTCAACGCATTTCCCCCAAAAAAGGATGTAGGTATATACATAACTGATATCAGTGACATTTTTGGTACCCTATAACAAAGAATATGCCTAATGTACATTTTAGGGGCTTCTGTGAAATTGCTGAGAGTCCCCAAGGTTAGTGATGGGGATCTCTCCCTGCTAGGTATCTTGATCCATAATTGAAAAAAATGGGCTCAACATCACAGAATACATATGAAAATCTCCAAGTTTCATTTCCTAGGAAAGCAAAAAGTATAGATTTTATCTTTGATCAAAATTAGACATTTTGTTGCAAGATGGTAAAAGAGAAAATGGTTTTCAAAGTTTAAAAGACATTTATTGACTAAATTGTTCAGATGTGTTGTCATTTCTTTCCCTTATTAAAGTGGTGAGATTAACTTCTACTTCTAAATTCAGGTATTCACACAAACATATTCTTCAAGATCCTTTATCTAGAGAGGTAGAGATGTAACTGAAATCAGTTCAGGCACCATCTGAAGCTAAACTGCTGCTTCTTTCCACAGAAGTCCAATTAATTGCGAGATAGAGGAAAACAACAGAAAGATAGCAATAATTGCCACCTCCTCATGTAAGCAAGCCATTTGTCTAAGATGATGAGGGCTCATAATTACTCATCTTAATTCAGGTCATAATTAGCTTTATAAAATTTCTCATAAAAATCCTTTCTAAAACTCTGCCTTATGAAAACTTTTCTAATGAAAAAAAAAAGGCAACAATAGGAAAAACCTCAGGGGGAAAATAATGCTTTGGATTTGGTAAATTGCAAGCAGCATTTCTCGCTGCTGAACAAAATTTGGTTTGCTCAAATAAAATCCAGAGAGGCTGGGAGCACAGCCATACCCTAGTGCTGTTGTAATTGCATTTATTTCTTATTAAACTACTACATATTTCTAATCTTTTGTTAGACTCTATGTATAATGACGATAAAAGAATTAACACTGGAGACTGGACCTTCTGGGAGATTCCAAAGAACTTCTAGGGCCATGATAATTTTGCAAACCCCTCCTGATTACATACATGAGTAACCAGTAAACTTGGGAAATACTTAAAGACTTTTTCTAAGAGACAGCCCAAGCCAGGACACAGCATGACTGCTAAGACAAACAGTTGATTCTCTCATCTCACATTCTAGTGTCTAGGAAAACAATTCAAACCTTGCCAGTCCCCAAGGAAACATTGTCATGACACCTCTGATGGAATGACCCCCAAACAAAACTAACATCTGTATCGACATTTCCTTCCCCCAAAACATGGATGGAATCCAGCAGGGCAAAATACAGCAAAGAGAGTTTCCAACATAAGAGAATCAAGGGCTTTGCAAACCCATTTTCAAAGACATATTAATAGCTATAAGATTAGATTGTCCTTGCGGGAATAGAATGCACATTTTTATCATCCAAACTGAAATACTTTTCACAATGCCAGTATGCCTATAATCCAGAGTTACTTTTAGTATAGACAAACTGCACATAAGAAATATGTGACTTAGCTAACTAAGTGAACATCAGTTATGAAGCCCTACAAGCAGTGAGTGTTAGGAAGGAATAAGAAACATTAAAAAAAAAGTGAGGCTACTTTTTCTAGCTCTGGTTCCTCTGCTCTCATTATGTAATCCATAGGGAAGAGAGGAGGGAAGGTAATGATTCACTCCCAAGCCAGATGCTCCTGGAACCAAATGAATGATTTGGCACAATGGCTCAAATACTAAAATGGCTTCTAAGAATGTTCAAGATTTCTGACTCTCCTCCTTCTTCCATGCAGATCTGGGGGCCTCTTTCCAAAATTGTATCTTCCTCTTCTGTTCCATGCTCCTTTGTAATGATGTGATCATATTTATTTGCCTTTTCTTGAGATCAGCTCTTGATGTCACAGACACAGACACAGCCCTATATCTGTTAATTATTCCCCCAGCCTATCCTCAGTCTTGGCATCTTGAGCTCAGGGGGTTCAGACAACAGAGAAATTGGGCTGTGTTTTTACGCCTCTCTCCCTTTCAAGACAAGAGGGGGATTAGACTTTTAGTCTTCCTTTGATTGTTAGAGAATTTCTTTTCATCTGGAGACTTCATGGAATAAAAAAATACCCTGACTCTTCTGCTCGAAGTGAATGCTTACACCCCCAATGACAGTTAGGAGATCTTACAGGAGCTCAATAAGTATTAAAGTATTAGGATTTTATCTCATTTGAAAGAAGACTGACTCATGCCGTCTGCCGGCAGACTTCTCTCCTATTGCTAATGGGCCAGATATAAGAACAGAAAAACAGGTTGGCTGGTGTGATACAAATTACTATGAAATAACTTCTAAGAGTACTCATGCTAACAAACATGGTCAATATCAACTATTTCAATACTGCCCCTCATGTTAGTCTTCTCATTTAAAACATTGAAACAGAGATTTCTTTCCTTCTACCCAACATGCTCACTCTCTCTTATGCCTCACCTCGACAACTAACTCCCTCTTGACTTCACACCCTCATGCTCACACTCTTCTAACTGATCCCCCAAAATCTAGTCTTACCCAAGTCTCACCACCCCTGACCTAATGTCAAATGAATCTTCTCAACACAGTCTCCTATACTCTATCTGCCTGTCCAAAACCCTTACAGGCTCTCTCCTACCTTGGAGAGAAAGGCCAAAAGCTTCAAATCTGCCCAAATGAGTGTCAATTTCTCTTCACCCTTGTCCTTTTCCTATTCTCTTCTACCAAGGAGCAGGCCTTGGAGATCCCAACTTCACATCGTATTAGAGTAATGGGTTTACTGTGAAACCCACCAGGACTGTTCCCCAACTTTTCTAATGCTTCTCCCTTTTTCTAGGTTTCAGGTCAGTAGATAACAGCCTAAGGAAGTAAAAAAAAAAAAAAAAAAAAAAAAAGAAGGCAAGGAAATGGGGTGTTCCTAGAGCTTGTAAAAAGATCACTTCTTGCTGATGCCTGGACTTTTTCCTAATGACATGCATTTCCATCTTCCAAGTTCCAAAACTGTCAGAGAACAACAGGATGTTGCTTTAAAACCACACCTCTCCTCTTCAGTGTGGTAATTTGTTGTAAGAGCTTATCTGACAATGAAGCAAATACTCTGCTAAGAACTTAGCAATGATTAGTGCATTCAATCTGTTCACTACTTTCTGAGGTCACTGCTATTATTAGTTCCCAAATTTATAAGAAATTGAGATTTGGAAAGTATATACAATGAAAGGGAGAGAGCTAGAGAGTACTGAAATTAGATTTAATATTCAGGATTCTGATAACAAATTCTATAGTTAATCTCTTCACACTTGTCTCAGAGGATTTTAGCAAATTCAGTCAACTTTCCCTCTGATTTTTCTCTATAGAGAAATTCTTTAATTTCTCTAGAGAATTCTTCTATACTCCAATGTCATCAAAGTACAATCCTTAGTCACTTGTCATTTTTGTGACTGCCATCAATAGCATCTACTTTTTAACATGCTTTGTTGTCTACACAGCTCAAAGTTTTAATAAAAATCCAACACTTTAAAAAAAATCCAACACTTTTTAACTGAGTTACAAAGTTTTGCAAAATCTGGGTTGGAGTAATAATACAGCAAGTAGAGTGTGCCTTGCATGTAGTCTATAATGTTCAATCCATGCCACCCTATATGGTCTCCAAAGTCTGTCAAGACTGATACCTGAGTTCAGAGCCAGGAATAAGCCCTTAGACACTGGATGTGGCCCAAAAATCAAAGTTATACAAAATTTTACCCCCAGCTCTTCTTTTCAAGCTCATGCCATGCCAACCTCACTATAAAATCATTTTCTCTCTGCACATACCATAGGTCTAGGTCAACTCAGCCTTAGGGCCTGTGCTCTCAAGTTCCCTCCCTGGAATGAAATTCTGTCCTTGCCCTTCCTATGTGTGAAACTTTATGTCATTTTACTTGATGTGTTATGTGATTTTGGTAAATATTTGTTAAATGAATAAATGAATGGATATAGTCATTTTTCTTGAATTATTCAAATTATCCTAGCAGCTCTGCTTTGGAGACCTCAGGAATCTCGACATAGTTTTTGATCCTAGCACACAGAGGCCAGGCATGGGTAAGTATCACAGTTACAATTATGCAAGCCCCAGCAAGCACAGCAACTAAAAATGGGTGACCACTATGAGCCAGCACCACAACCAAGCATATATGTGTGACTACCAATCATTTTGACAAAGAAGAACATAAAGGGAAGAAATAAAAATATTTTAATCTTTATTTAAGCATCATGGTTACAAACATTTGTAATTGGGTTTCAGTCATAAAAAAGAACATTCCCCTTCACCAGTCAATCTTACCACCACCAATGCCCTCTAACTCACTCCTCCACCACCCCCTGCCTGTATTTAAGACAGGCATTCTATCTCCTTTACTGCCATCATCATGATAGTTGTTCGTGTAGTTATTTTTCTAACTATACTCACCACTCTTTGTGGTAACCTTCATATTGTGGGCCAGTCCTTCCAGCCCTCATCTCTATTGTCTCTGGGCATTATTACAATAATGTCTTTTATTTTTCTTAAATCCCATAAATGAGTGAAACTATTCTGTGCCTATCTCTCTCCTTCTGACTTATTTCATTCAACATAATAGTTTCCATGTCCATCCATGTATAGGAAAATTTCATGGCTTCATCTCTCCTGACTGCTGCATAGTACTCCACTGTGTATATGTACCACAGTTTCTTTAGCCACTCATCTGTTGTCTGGCATCTGGGTTGTTTCTAGATTCTGGCTATTGTAAATAGAGCTGCAATGAATATAGGCATGCAGGGGATATTTTTGTATTGTGTTTTTGTGTTCCTAGGGTATATCCCTAGGAGCGGTATAGCTGGATCATATGGGAGCTCAATTTCCAGTTTTTTTGAGGAATGTCCATATTGTTTTTCATAAAGACTAGACTAGATGGCATTCCCACCAGCAGCAAATGAGAGTTTCTTTCTCCCCACATCCTCACCAGCACATAAAGGAAAGAAATAAAAATTTCTGTATTTTAAATAAAACCGTGTACATGCTATACTCAGTTTTGTGACACTAGTACCAATGTCAATAATTGATTTCAAAACATTAATTTAACATATTTAGAAAACAGCATCACAGAAACAAAGATGCATGTTTGAGTTTTAACAGGCCTTGGGGCAACTCACTAAAAGCCTGAAAACAAAAGCTTGCTATCTTTGATTACCTTATAGACATGCTAAGCTCTACTTAACAGATGGAAGCAAAAATGGATTTCTAAATGCTTTCGTAATGATCCGAAACATTTGTATACCTACCTAGCAAATGATCACTCAAGTTCCCTAAGCCATTTCTGCTGAAGTAAAAATAGGATTACAATACATTTTAGCAGATTATACATTTGGGAGATGTTGCTTCCAGTTTCTATAAGAGAAATAATCAAATGCCCCAGGACACCTCCAAAGTTGGCACAGAAGTTGCTTTCTGGAGAATTCACTCACATGTGACAAGAGCAAAGCTGCTTCTTAATCACTGGGAACTTCCTTCCCTCCTGCCCTATTCATTGATCGAATCTCCACCCAAGCCAACACTAGTGAAGCCCCATAGGGTAATCTACTCCTGTGAGTCCACTATAGTCTGCAACTCAGCTGCCTATACTTACTTGTTGAGGATGCCAATGAATACCCTGAAAGACACCAGAAGTCATTCCCTAACCCATAAAAGAAACTGATAACCAACCTTCTGAGACTGTTGTGAGGTCAGTATTGCCTAAGTTTGAAGGAGACAGTGGTTCTCAGTCTGGATGTGACTCTTTGTTGAAATCTACCTTCTAATCGTTTTCTGCAGAGAAAATAAGAGTTTTATATTATGTTCTGAATCATGACCCCTTGACTTATAGCCATAATCTTTAAATCAAACTTGTTCAGTTCCCCCTTAATTTTTTCGTTAAAATACACCATGTTCTAGGCTACTATACAATACCAGTTGTATAATAAATACAAGAAAAGCAATTTTATAGGTTAGGAAATAGAAGGATAAAAGACATTTTTGTAATAATTCTCGAAGACAATAGAGATGAGGGCTGGAAAGTTCAGTTCGCAATGGGAAGCTCACCACAAAGAGTGGTAAGTGCAGTTAGAGAAATAACTACACTGACAACATAACAATGTGAATGAACAAAGGAAGTAGAAAGCCTGTCTCAAATACTGGCGGGAAGGGGGATAGAGAGGTGGGAGATTTGGGGCAGTGGTGATGGGAATGTCGCACTGGTGAACAGGGTGTTCTTTCTATGATTGAAACCCAACTACAATCATGTTTGTAAGCAAATTGTATAAATAAGGACATTTATAAAAAAAAATAGAAGGAAAAATAAGTGAGTCACCTAAAATCATAATCAAGTACCAAATTAGAGCTAGATTCCCACCCTATCCTCTGGACACAACAGCTTCAAGAGCTTTTTCAAATTCATCAAAGACCTACTAATTCTGCATCTCAACCTGCTTCCCCAACTCTCCCACAAGCTTAAATAAACCTGGAACATATTTTATTCTTGTTATCCTATTAATTTCCAAATGAAGTTTCTACTTATCTGTGGCCACCCCAGTGGTACTCAAGGTTTACCCTAGTTCTGTGCTCAGGTATCATTCCTGGTGGGCTTAAGGGACCAGATGTATGCCCGGGATTTAACCCAGGCCAACTACATGCAAGGTAAGATTTTACATTTTAGTTGTTGTTGTTTTGTTTTGTTTTGGTTTTCAGCTTAGTCTCTTGTCAAGTTCTCTTTATGCCATTCAAAATGTCACTGAATTTCTATTACTTCTAAACTGGGATTCTTCAGTTCAAATCTCATAATATCTACCAGAGCTATTAGCCAGGCTTATTTGGAATAGAAGTAAAGGTCTGAGCACATGGAGTCTCTCTGAAACCCAAATAACTTTGATTTTATTTCATAACTAAATAACTTGCTGAAAAAAGCTTTACCTTCTATTTATGAAGACACAAATTAATCCCCTATGGTTCAGAAGGATTATAACACCAATTTTTGTTTGCTTCACACTGTTGATTTTCTTCATTAAACCCCAGTATTGCCATCTATGAAAAATAAAAGTAAAACAAACTAAGGCTGGAGAGATAGCATGGAGGTAAGGCATTTGCCTTGCATGCAGAAGAATGGTGGTTCGAATCCCAGCATCCCATATGGTCCTCCGCTGAGCCATCCAGGAGCAATTTTTGAGTTTAGAGCCACAAGTAACCCTGAGCATTACCGGGTGTGACCCAAAAACAAACAAACAAAAAAAACTCATAAACTTGTTGACAAAATACTAACATGAGGTGTGTAGCCCAGAGTAGATGTATATATTTCTTATTTTCTGACATAGTAAATTTGATCATTAAAATTTTATAAATATTATATACAGTGGTGATAAAAAATAAATTCTGCCATTTGCAGTATTATGAATAGATCAAGAAGGCATGGGGGAAAAAACAGCATGTAGCATGATCACTTACATGTGGCATACAGAGAATACAAATAAGCTGATAATCTATATTTTGGAGGGGTTTTTCAGCCACACCCGTTTGATGCTCAGGGGTTACTCCTGGCTAAGCGCTCAAAACTTGCCCCTAGCTTGGGGGGACCATATGGGACGCTGGGGGATCGAACCGTGGTCCTTCCTTGGCTAGCACTTGCAAAGCAGACACCTTACCTCTAACGCCACCTCACCGGCCCCATATTTTTTAAAAAAGATTTTTAGCCTAAAAGACCAATTGGTAATTACCATATGGGAATAAAGTGAAGGTGATGGTAAATTAGGACAATGTAGCCAGTTGTATAATGAAAGATTTGATGATCAGTAGTAAAATTAAGGTAAATATGTCCACATGATTATTCTTAATGATTCACATCTGAAATTAATACAGCAGCATAATTAAATTCCATTTGCATATCAAATTATAAATTAAAAGTATATTAGTGTTCTTGTTAAAATGATTAATTAAGGGCCCGGAGAGATAGCACAGTGGCATTTGCCTTGCAAGCAGCCGATCCAGGACCAAAGGTGGCTGGTTCGAATCCCAGTGTCCCATATGGTCCCCCATGCCTGCCAGGAGCTATTTCTGAGCAGACAGCCAGGAGTAACCCCTGAGCACTGCCGGGTGTGGCCCAAAGACCAAAAAAAAAAAAAAGATTAATTCAAATTTAATAAAATAACCCCTGAATAAAATCCCTATATATGAAATAACATTTTGTACATATTGTTGTTTACTTCAGGTTTATCACATTTTAAAAGCTTTAACAAAATGCTGTTAGATTTGATTATAAAAGTATTTCTATATTGCTATAGAATATATGCTATAGAATATAAAAACAAAATAAAGTCAAAAGCTGGAGAATTATATTTACACATTCAATGATAATAGAGATAATTTTTCTAACATAGTAAATTATAAAAATCAATGATCAACAGTCAAGTACAGACAAGATCAATAATCAAATAAAATATGTAAAAGTCAATACTAAATAATTCACCAAAAACTGCTACAAATCATTTAAATTTATAAATAGAAGTCACAATTGCATTTACTAAATTTAAAATTACCAAAATTTTTAAACCTGTGAAAAATATTTTTCTAAATTAATTTTAATCCTTTATTTTTTGTAGTACATTTTGATTCTTTTCATATGCAAAATAAACTGATTTTGTCAAAATTAAATGTGTTCATCCTGACCTTTGTTACCCTCTTTAGTTTATTATTTCTACTAACAATACTCATTTATTTTTTATATATGAAATGTAATTATTTTAATTAAATGGGAGCAGAAAGCAATATTTAGTCTCTCCCTTACAAAAACTCAGGTTGTTTTATTTATATCTTTATTTAAACACCTTGATTACAAATATGATTGTACTTGGGTTTCAGTCATGTAAAGAACACACCCCTTCACCAGTACAACATTCCCATCATCAATGTCTCGAATATCCCTCCTCCCCAACCCCAACCCACCTATACTCTAAATAGGCTTTCTACTTCCCTCATTCATTCACTTTGTTATGATAGTTCTCAATGTAGTTATTTCCCTAACTGCACTCATCACTCTGTGGTAAGCTTCATGTAGTGAGCTAGACCTTCCAGACCTCCTCTCTTTTGTCTCTAAGAATTATTTCAAAAATGTCTTTTATTTTTCTTAAAACTCATGGAGGAGGGAGACTATTCTGCATCTATCTCTCTCCCTCTGACTTATTTCACTCAGCACAATAGATTCCATGTACATCCATGTATAGAAAAATTTCATGACTTCATCTCTCCTGATGGCTGCATAATATTCCATTGTGTATATGTACCAAAGATTTTCTAGCCATTCATCTGTTGAAGGGCATGTTGGTTGTTTCCAGAGTCTGGCTATTGTAAATAGTGCTGCAATGAATATAAGTGTGAAGAAGGAATTTTTGTATTGTATTTTTGTGTTCCTAGGGTATATTCCTAGTAGTGGTATAGCTGGATCATATGGAAACTCAATTTCCAGTTTTTGAAGGAATCTCCATATCAGTTTCCATAATGGTTGAACTAGATGGCATTCCCACCAGCAGTGAATAAGAGTTCCTTTCTCGCCACATCCCCACCAGCAATGCTTGTTCTCATTCTTTGTGATGTGTGCCAGTCTCTGTGATGTGAGATGGTATCTCATAGTTGTTTTGATTTAGATCTCCCTGATGATTAGAGATATGGAGCATTTTTTCATGAGCCTTTTGGCCATTTGTATTTCTTCTTTGAAAAAGTGTCTGTCCATTTATTCTCACCGTTTTTTGATAGGATTAGATGGTTTTTTTTCTTGTAAATTTCCATCAGTGTATATTTTGGATATTAGTCCCTTATCTGATGGGTATTGGCTAATAGTTTCTTCCACTCAGTGGGTGGCTCTTGTATCCTGGGCACTATTTCCTTTGAGGTGCAGAAGCTTCTCAGCTTAATATATTCCCATCTGTTTATCTCTGCTTAGTTGGAGAGTGCAGTTTCCTCCTTTTTTTTTTTAATTTATTTAAACACCTTAATTACATACATGATTGTGTTTGGGTTTCAGTCATGTAAAGAACACCACCCATCACCAGTGCAACATTCCCATCACCAATGTCCCAAGTCTCCCTTCTCCCCACCCGACCCCCGCCTGTACTCTAGACAGGCTCTCCATTTTCCTCATACATTCTCATTATTAGGACAGTTCAAAAGGTAGTTATTTCCCTAACTAAACTCATCACTCTTTGTGGTGAGCTTCCTGAGGTGAGCTGGAACTTCCAGCTCTTTTCTCTTTTGTGTCTGAAAATTATTATTACAAGGGTGTCTTTCATTTTTCTTAAAACCCATAGATGAGTGAGACCATTCTGCGTTTTTCTCTCTCTCTCTCTCTGACTTATTTCACTCAGCATAATAGATTCCGTGTACATCCATGTATAGGAAAATTTCATGACTTCATCTCTCCTGACAGCTGCATAATATTCCATTGTGTATATGTACCACAGTTTCTTTAGCCATTCGTCTGTTGAAGGGCATCTTGGTTGTTTCCAGAGTCTTGCTACGGTAAATAGTGCTGCAATGAATATAGGTGTAAGGAAGGGGTTTTTGTATTGTATTTTTGTGTTCCTAGGGTATATTCCTAGGAGTGGTATAGCTGGATCGTTTGGGAGCTCTATTTCCAGTTTTTGGAGGAATCTCCATATCGCTTTCCATAAAGGTTGAACTAGACGGCATTCCCACCAGCAGTGGATAAGAGTTCCTTTCTCTCCACATCCCCGCCAACACTGTTTATTCTCATTCTTTGTGATGTGTGCCATTCTCTGGGGTGTGAGGTGGTATCTCATCATTGTTTTGATTTGCATCTCCCTGATTATTAGTGATGTGGAACATTTTTTCATGTGTCTTTTGGCCATGTGTATTTCTTCTTTGTCAAAGTGTCTGTTCATTTCTTCTCCCATTTTTTGATGGGGTTAGATGTTTTTTTCTTGTAAAGTTCTGGTCAGTGCCTTGTATATTTTGGAGATTAGCCCCTTATCTGATGGGTATTGGGTGAATAGTTTCTCCCACTCAGTGGGTGGCTCTTGTATCCTGGGCACTATTTCCTTTGAGGTGCAGAAGCTTCTCAGCTTAATATATTCCCATCTGTTAATCTCTGCTTTCACTTGCTTGGAGAGTGCAGTTTCCTCCTTGAAGATGCCTGTAATGTCCTGGAGTGTTTTGCCTATGTGCTGTTCTATATATCTTATGGTTTTGGGGCTGATATCGAGGTCTTTAATCCATTTGGATTTTACCTTCGTACATGATGTTAGCTGGGGGTCTAAGTTCAATTTTTTGCAAGTGGCTATCCAATTGTGCCAACACCACTTGTTGAAGAGGCTTTCCCTGCTCCATTTAGGATTTCCTGCTCCTTTATCAAAAATTAGGTGGTTGTATGTCTGGGGAACATTTTCTGAGTATTCAAGCCTATTCCACTGATCTGAGGACCTGTCCTTATTCCAATACCATGCTGTTTTGATAACTATTGCTTTGTAGTACAGTTTACAGTTGGGGAAAGTAATTCCTCCCATATTCTTTTTCCCAATGATTGCTTTAGCTATTCGAGGGTGTTTATTGTTCCAAATGAATTTCAAAAGTGTCTGATCCACTTCTTTGAAGAATGTCATGGGTATCTTTAGAGGGATGGCATTAATCTGTATAATGCCTTGGGGAGTATTGCCATTTTGATGATGTTAATCCTGCCAATCCATGAGCAGGGTATGCGTTTCCATTTCCGTGTGTCCTCTCTTATTTCTTGGAGCAGAGTTTTATAGTTTTCTTTGTATAGGTCCTTCACATATTTAGTCAAGTTGATTCCAAGATATTTGAGTTTGTGTGGCACTATTGTGAATGGGGTTGTTTCCTTAATGTCCATTTCATCCTTATTACTATTGGTGTATAGAAAGGCCATTGATTTTTGTGTGTTAATTTTGTAGCCTGCCACCTTGCTATATGAGTCTATTGTTTCTACAAGCTTTTTGGTAGAGTCTTTAGGGTTTTCTAAGTAGAGTATCATGCCATCTGCAAACAGTGAGAGCTTGACTTCTTCCTTTCCTATCTGGATTCCCTTGATATCTTTTTCTTGCCTAGTCGCTATAGCAAGTACTTCCAGTGCTATGTTGAATAGGAGTGGTGAGAGAGGACAGCCTTGTCTTGTGCCAGAATTTAGAGGGAAGGCTTTCAGTTTTTCTCCATTGAGGATAATATTTGCCACTGGCTTGTGGTAGATGGCCTTCACTATATTGAGAAAGGTTCCCTCCATTCCCATCTTGCTGAGAGTTTTGATCAAGAATTGGGTGTAGGGACCTTATCAAATGCTTTCTCTGCATCTATTGATATGATCATGTGGTTTTTATTTTTCTTGTTATTGATGTTGTGTATTATGTTGATAGATTTACGGATGTTAAACCAGCCTTGCATTCCTGGGATGAAACCTACTTGATCGTTGTGGATGATCTTTTTAACGAGGCATTGAATCCTATTTGCCAGGATTTTGTTGAGGATCTTTGCATCTGCATTCATCAGCAATATTGGTCTGTAATTTTCTTTTTTGGTAGCGTCTCTTTCTGGTTTAGGTATCAAGGTGATGTTGGCTTCATAAAAGCTATTTGGAAGTGTTTCTGTTTGTTCAATTTCATGAAAGAGTCCTTGCCAAGATTGGCAGGTAGTTCCTCTTGGAAAGTTTGATAGAATTCATTAGTGAATCCATCTGGACCTGGGCTTTTGTTTTTCGGCAGACATTTGATTACTGTTTTAATTTCATCAATGGTGATGGGGGTGTTTAGATATTGCTACATCCTCTTCCTTCAACCGTGGAAGATTATAAGAGTCCAAGAATTTTATCCATTTCTTCCAGGTTCTCATTTTTAGTGGCGTAGAGTTTTTCAAAGTAGTTTCTGATTACCCTTTGAATCTCTGTCATATCAGTAGTGATCTCTCCTTTTTTCATTCCTGATACGAGTTATCAAGTTTCTCTCTCTCTCTTTCTTTGTTAGGTTTGCCAGTGGTCTATCAATCTTGTTTATTTTTTCAAAGAACCAACTTCTGCTTTCGTTGATCTTTCGGATTGTTTTTTGGGTATCCACTTCGTTGATTTCTGCTCTCAGCTTTGTTATTTCCTTCTGTCTTCCTATTTTTGGGTCCTTTTGTTGAGCATTTTCTAATTCTATTAGCTGTGTCATTAAGCTACTCAGGTAAGCTCCCTTCTTCCTTCCTGATGTGTCTTGCAAAGCTATAAATTTTCCTCTCAGTACTGCTTTTGCTGTGTCCCATAAGTTCTGATAGTTTGTGTCTTTATTGTCATTTGTTTCCAGGAACCTTTTGATTTCCTCCTTGATTTCATCTCGGACCCACTGGTTATTGAGCATGAGGCTGTTTAACTTCCAGGTGTTAAAGTGTTTCTTCTGAGTCCCTTTGGAGTTCACAAATAATTTCAGAGCCTTGTGGTCAGCGAAGGTAATCTGCAAAATTTCTATCCTCTTGATCTTATGGAGGTTGTTTTATGTGCCAGTATTGTAGTCTATCCTGGAGAATGTCCCATGTACATTGGAGAAGAATGTGTATCCAGGTTTCTGGGGATGGAGTGTCCTATATATATCCACTAGGCCTCTTTCTTCCATTTCTCTCCTCAGGTCTAGTATATTCTTGTTGGGTTTCAGTCTGGTTGACCTATGCAGTGTTGTGAAAGCCGTGTTAAGGTCCCCCACAATTATTGTGTTGTTGTTGATATTATTTTTCATATTTGTCAACAGTTGTATTAAATATTTTTGCTTGGCCCCTCATTCGGTGCATATATGTTTAGGAGAGTGAATTCTTCCTGCTCTACGTACCCTTGATTAATATAAAATGTCCATCTTTGTCCCTTACAACCTTCCTGAGTATAAAGTTAGCATTATCTGATATTAGTATGGCCACTCCAGCTTTTTTATGGGTGTTGTTTGCTTGGATAATTTTTCTCCCAGCCTTTTATTTTGAGTCTATGTTTGTTCTGACTATTCAGGTGCGTTTCTCTTGTAGGCAGCAGAAGGTTGGATTGAGTTTTTTGATCCATTTAGCCACTCTGTGTCTCTTAACTGGTGCATTTAGTCCATTGACGTTGAGAGAAAGAATTGTCCTGGGATTTAACGCCATCTTTATTTCAAAATTTGGTGTGTCTTTTGGGTAGTCTTGTCTTAGATTAGGTCTTTCAGTTTTTCTCTTAAGACTGGTTTTTGTGTCTGTGAAGTTTCTGAGCTGTTTTTTGTCTGTGAAGCCATGTATTCTTCCGTCAAACCGGAAAGTGAGTTTTGCTTGGGTATAGTATTCTGGGTGAAGCATTCATTTCATTCAATCTTGTCACAATATCCCACTCACTGCTTCTGGCATTGAGTGTTTCTGGTGACAGGTCTGCTGTATATCTCAGGGAAGCTTGCTTGAACGTGATTCCCCTTTTGATCTTGCTGTTTTCAGAATTCTGTCTCTATCTGTGGGATTTGTCATTGTGACTAGGATGTGTCTTGGGGTGGTTTTTCTTGGGGTCCTCTTTTTGTTGGTATCTCTCGGGCATGCAGGATTTGATCACATATATTCTTTAGCTCTGGTAAGTTTCTCTTTAATGATGTTTCTTGACCGTTGATTCTTCCTGGAAATTTTTCTTCCTGGGTCTCCTGGGACTCCAATGATTCTTAAGTTGTTTCTGTTGATCTTATCATAGACTTCTATTTTCATCTGTTCCCATTCTTTGACTAATTTTTCCATTGTCTGCTCATTTGCTTTAAGTTTTTTTTTTTCCAATCTCTCCTGCTGTGTGGAATTGTTATGTATCTCATCTTCCACAGCACCAAGTCTATTCTCAACTTCTGATACCCTGTCCCAGAGCTTATCCATTTTGTCATTCACTTCATTTACTTACTTTTTCAGTCCTGTTAGTTGACATGTTATTTCAGTTTGGAGTTTTGTGATTTCTGTCTTCATATTTTCTTGGTTCTTATTAGTGTTCTGTTCAACTCGATCCATGGTTTCTTGGAGTCCGTTGAGCAGCTTCCATATTGCTAGTCTAAAGTCCTTATCTGAGAGGTTGATTAGTTGGTTGGTCATTATCTGGTCCTCAGAATTGTCATCTTCATTCTCTATGTCTGATGCTGGCCTGCGTTGTTTCCCCATTGTCACACTTGTATTGTGGGTTTTTCTACATGTTGTGGTGGTATTCATTGTCTATATGATGCAGGCAGCCACAACTCCCTGTGGGCTCCTCCCTTCTGGATGGGCTGACTTGCCTCTAAGGGAGGGGTAGTCCTCCGTGGATGAAGCCTCACACTGTGTCAATCTTAGGCCACGAGCATGCAACAGAGAGACAGTCACTGCAGAGAAATGTTTGCTTCTGTGATATAGCGCCGTTCTTAGTGTGTTTTTCCTTCTCTGTTGCAAATAGAGTTCTTCCTTAGAAGGAGTGTGTGGGTCCTGCGTAGCGAAGCGGAGCGGCTGTATGCTCCGCCTGGAGCCTCTTTTTGCCACCACTCGCAAGAGTTTTCATGCAAGAGGACTGATAGCAAGACATAGACAAGTCCACACTCACAGTTTTTCACAGTTGGGCCCCCACTGGGCAGGTGTACTTTCGCGGATTTTCCCCGCCTGGTGTCACACACAGGGAGCCGGCTTTTGCAAAGCTTTGCCGGTTTTTATGCTCTGTAGTCCCTCCCTGAAAATGGTGTCTTGGCGAGTGAGGTTTCTGGAGCCTCTTTTTGCCCCACTCGCAATAGTTTCACGCAAGAGGACAGTAGACAGACATAGACAGGTCACACTCACAGTTTTTCACAGTTGGGCCCCACTGGGCCGGTGTACTTTCGCGGATTTTCCCTGCCTGGTGTCACACACAGGGAGCCAGCTTTTGCAAAGCTTTGCCGGTTTTCATGCTCTGTAGTCCCTCCCTGAAAATGGCGTCTGGGTGAGTGAGGTTTCTGGAGCCTCTTTTTGCCCCACTCACAAGAGTTTCACGCAAGAGGACAGTAGACAGACATAGACAGGTCACACTCACAGTTTTTCACAGTTGGGCCCCACTGGGCCGGTGTACTTTCGCGGATTTTCCCCGCCTGGTGTCACACACAGGGAGCCGGCTTTTGCAAAGCTTTGCCGGTTTTCATGCTCTGTAGTCCCTCGCAGTTTCCTCCTTAAAGAAGCCTTTAGTCTCTATGTCATGAAGAGTTTTACCTACGTGTTGTTCTTTATACCTTATGGTTTCAGGTCTGATATCAAGGTCTTTAATCCATTTGGATTTTACCTTCATACATGATGTGGTTTGGGGTGTTTTCTTCTGGTCTCTTTTAGCTGGTACTCTTTAGGCATGCAGGATTTGATTGCATGCAGTCTTTAGCTCAGGGAGTTTCTCTGTGATGATGTCTTTGACTGTTGATTCTTCCTGGAGATTTCCTTCCTGGGCCTCTGAGACTCTAATGATTCTTACGTTGTTTTTGTTGAGTTTATCAAAGACTTCTATTTTCATCTGTTCACATTTCTTGAGTATTTTTTTCATTGTCTGATCATTTGCCTTAAGGTTCTTTTCCAAACTCTTCTGCTGTATGGAGTTGTTCTGCATTTCATCTTCCAGTTAACTGATTCTGTCCTTGGCTGCTGTTACCCTGCTGGAGAAGCTTTCTAAGTTTTCAGTTCAGCTACCATGTTTTCAGATCTGTTATTTCAGTTTGGAGTTTTCTGATTTCTTTCTTAGTTATTCTATTCAGCTAGAGCTATGTTTTCTTTTATTTCCATGAGGATTCTCCATATTTCTGTTCTAAATTTTCTTATCTGAGAGATTAACACAGATGATAGATAATTTTTGGGTCATCAGAGCCATCATCTTCATTCTCCTGTGCAATGATGTTTGCTTGCACACTTGTAGTGTGATTTTTTGATGTGTTAATGTGGGATTCATTAGTTAATAAGAGTGCACGGCCACGAAGCAAAGTGGAGTGGCTCTTCTGGGGCCTCTAGTAGACCATTTTTGCTGGGCCCTTCCTGGCCCTCTCAGGAGAGCTTCAGGAGAGAGAAGAGAAGAGAAACCCGCAAAGCCAACAGGTCTCCTCAGTCTCTCCCAGTCTCCAATCTCACAGCAGGGCCACACCACTCCTGCCTCAAGTCTCACTTATTGATAAAGGGTGCTATTTAATGACACTCACATATATCTTCTCTTAAAAATAATCGTTATTAATCTAAAATGCTCTATAATCTATTAATCTAAAGGGAGGTAGACAAGCGAAATCTTCTCAGATGGCACCACTTTCCAAAATAAAAATGTTAATGTTTGTATTATACCTAAGGACAAAGAAGAATATTTCTCATCTACATAAAGCCAGCAACTCAAAATACATGTTACCTCTAGGAAGCTAAAGAAAAAGAACTTTTCTGATTCATCATGTCTGTCATATTATGATTTTTAAAGAGATTTTTATGTGGAACTTGCAGTGTATAATGTTATTCTTTATAAATATCCCCAGTCTTTCAAAGAAGTAAATAAATTTCTAAAGTGCCCTCTAATTTAATTTATTTTGTTTTGTTTTGGGGGTGTTTCTTTCTCTTTGTTTTTATTGAGTTTCTCACTTTATTCATTTATTTGTTATAAAATCTTTAAGCACTATGAATACAGGCATGAGTGTAGTTGGGTTTCGGTCATAAATAAAACACCCCCCTTCACCAGTGCAACATTCCCACATTCTACACTCATGCCTATATTCATGGTGCTTAAATGCCCCACCCCACCTCGCCTGTACTGAGACAGGCATTCTACAACTCTCACTCATTAACATTGTCATGCTACTTGTTAGTGTAGTTATTTCCCTAACTGCACTCACCACACTTTATGGTGAGCTTCATATTGTGAGCCTGTCCTTCCAGCCCTCATCTCTATTGTCTCTGGGCATTATTACCATAATTTCTTTAATTTTTCTTAAAACCCATAGATGAGTAAAACGATTCTGTGTGTGTGTCTCTCTCCCTCTAACTTATTTCTTACTTTAGATGGGGAGCAGAATGAACCTTCCAAGTAGTTTTTAGGGGACCAAGGGATCACTCATGATGACACTCAGCCTAACAATCGAGTAGTTCAATCTGAGGGCCTGGGAATATGGTGCTATTAGGTCCTACAGTGCCAAGAGACCTTCAGGATCACCACACGGTGTTTGAATGTCCCCAAGAATGAACTTAACCATTCTTGAGAAGCAATGTAGTTAGTACTGGGGATTGAACAGAAATATAAACCCTAATTCCTGTATGAACTCCACAATGCCCCTTAATTTTTTTAAAGCTATGATTGTAAAAGTAAAATATTAATCAATTTAATTTAAAATTGCAAGAGAATTCTCCATGTATAATTCCAGATCATCCAGTGAAAAAAGCAGACAGTATACTTATGAAGTGTTGAGTTTTATTCTTCCTTTGTTCTCCTGTGTTTAATACCTCACACTGATTTATGGCAGAAGAAGAAAGAAGAAATATTTACTACTTCTGGTTCTAATGCTGAACTTTTGGTCCTTTGCTTTGGTTTCTTGACTGGGCACAATGCCAAGTTCTTTGTCCCTGTATAAACAGAATTCTTAGTGTCTTGAAGTGGCCCAAGAGGAAAAATAATTGTGGACCAATAAATCTCCTTTCAAATGCTTTCCCCTAGAAACAGGCATGTCTATATTTCCAATCTTTTTTGTCTTGGATTTATATCAAATTCTAATGTTCTAGTTTAGTTTATCTTAAAGTTCACTGGTAATTTTTACAGGATTATCAGATTCTAAAGGTATAAAAGATCATTGATTTTCTCTAGCCTGTTCCCTTTCCAAATAGAACAAGTTTTCCAGCTCAACAATGTATATGTCTTATTGTAAAGGTTATGCGTCCCATTCCTAGAAAAATCTATATAATTCATTCTTTTAATTTCTACATCATCACCCAATATTTTCCCAGTAGATACACAGAAGACTATTTGCCTTTTGAATATTTAGTTCTTAGAAAATTAAATGTATAATTATTTCCTTAGACTCCTCTGGGTTTAAAAATGCACAGTTTCCTCAATCATAACTACTTCAGCAGGATTTTTTTGTTTGTTTGTTTATTTTTGAGCTATACAAAAAATGCTCAGCAGTTACTCCTGGCTCTACACTCAGGAACCACTACTGTTGGTACTTGGGGTGGACCATAGAGGAAGCCATGGATAGAACCTTGAGTGGCCACATGCAAGGCAAGTGTCTTACCCACTATACTATTATAGATTTTCACATTTCCTCATTCACATTATCTTTCTCTGTGTCAAAGTTTAGCTAGCCCTAACTTTTGTCCAGAGAGAGAGAGAGAGAGAGAGAGAGAGAGAGAGAGAGAGAGAATTTTCTTGCCATAGAGTCAGGCAGGGGTGAGGTTTGGAAGGGAAATGGGAGACATTAATGGTGGTGACACAAAGAAAGGGTATAGTGGTGAAGGATGGTATACATTGTATGACTGAAATACAACAATGAACAATTTTGTAAATAAAGCACTTAATTTTTTAAATAAAGCACTTAAAAACACTCTGTTAAATCATCTAATATCTTAACTATTTAAATTTTCCAAATAAATAGCCAAACAACTCTGTTTCCCTACCTTAACTTTTGTATGTGATAAATGTATGTCTATGTATGTGGTTTATGTATGTCACTTTCTATGTATATGATAAATAACTAACCTCTATGAGCAGTTTCCCTACTCCTAAGACAAAATTAGTAAAAAGAATACTTAAAAATAAAAGTTATGAAGCTTTAAAATGTTATTTATTCACTTAACAAATATTTATGAAGTGCTTGTTATAAGTGTCTGATATTAAGATTAAGAAGAAAGTAATTCAAAAGACAGACATAGTTACCTCCATTGATCTAATCAAGGGAAAATTATATTTATATAATAATAAATAATTTTATATCAAATAAATAATTTTATATCAAAATTTCTTCTCTTTGAACATGAGTCTGATGCTTGGAATTGAATTATATTTCACATAAACCCTGTCAAAGGAGAACTAGGGAACGTGCTTTATTTTATACATTGAGATAGAAAAACTGAGAGAGTATAACTTGAAATTTAAAAAGAAATAGATTAACTTAGATAAGTTGCCAATGAAAAAAGTTTCTTAGCAGTAACTCCACACTCTAGAACAGGGGTCTCAAACTCAATTATAAAATCAGTAAAAATTTATTTTTTCTCATAATTCAGATAATGTATTGGTTAGTAAGTTAGTTGAGAGATATGTCATTAATGACATGTTTTATTTTTTAAATAATAATTTTTATTGAGACAGAAAAGTAAGTAACAAACATTTCACTGTAATATTGAAGGTACACAGTGACAATGAATCAGGGTCATTCCCACCACCAGGGTTGTCCTCCCTCTCCCCCTTTTTCCAGCATGTGTCCCATATCTCCCTCTGTTGCCCCCTCCCTGAGTGCTAGTGTAACTGTTCCCCTCTGTGTATAGCTTGTTGTATATAGGCTATCGATTCTGTTGTTGACTTTGGGTTTGATGGTTAATTCTAGTCATATTTTAATTCAATGTTCATATGGCAGTTTGGTACTGGTTCCATTCATTTTTATTATTCCCCCTCAAATCATGAGGCAGATCAAGATGATTCAAGTTTGTGGTTCTGCTGGAAGAAGACAAAAATGAAAAAAAAAGTATCATCAACAACAACAACAAAAATAACCAACAATTAAAAAAAAGACAGTAACTATCAAAAAAAATCCCCAAATAATAACCACGAGTGAAAAAGAAAAAAAGAAAAAAAATGAGAAAAAGTTAAAAAAAAGACAAAAGGAGTGCTAGTGTGGCAAGATTTTTTTAATATTTTATTTAAACATCTTGATTACAAACATGATTGTGGTTGGGTTTCAGTCATGTACAGAACACCCCCTTCACCAGTGCAATATTCCCACCACCAATGTCCCAAATCTCCCTCCTCCCCCACCCCCCACCTGTAATCTAGGTTTTCTTGCTTTTTGCCTAGGCATAGTAAGTATTGGGGAAGTAAGAAAGGGAATTCCCTTTGCTTAAGAGCTTCAGGGTTTCTCCGCCCTTGAAGCATACTGTCATGGGAACAACAACTGGCTCCATACTCACTCATTTACACACCCCAAGGTCTTTTAATGGTGTCATAAAACTTTCTGCTCAGATGTGGGTGATACATCTCTCCTCTGTAGCTGGAGATCTTGTTATTTGAGTAGGTCATAGGGTGAAGGTTATGTTTTTCTAAAGGCAAAAGTTTTTCTTTATGGTTCTAGTAGTTCTGTTTCATAACTGTTGTTGTAATCAGTGTTCTGAAATAAATGGTCTTAATTTTTGCTCAAATCCTAGGCTGAAGCCTAGGATAGAATTTTCATTACGGTTCCAGAAGTTCTGCTCAGTCTTCATTGTCAAAGTCAGACCTCTGTAATTAGAGAACTTGATTTTTGTACAAGTCCTAGGCTATAGCCTAGGGTAGGGTTTTTTTAATTGGTCCCAGGATAAGTTCTGCCCAGTCATGGTTGTCAAAATCAGTCTTTCTGTAGTTAGTGCTCTTGGTTTTTGCACAGATCATAGGGTGTATTGTTTTCTGATTTCATCTTACCATTCGGTGATATGATAGGACAGCCTGCCCTTAGATTAAGTTGTCATCATTTCCTCATTGTCTGAATATCATATCAGAACTGACACGACATGTTTTATTTTTAACTCAAACTACAAAAAAACATATTTATTCTCTTATCGTTTTATATCAAAATTTTTTCTCTTTGAACATGAGTCTGTTGCTTGGAATTGAATCAACTTTCTTCCATTAAACATAACCAGGATGCATCATATTAGATTTCCAATTTCTGTTGTACTTAAGTGAAAAACAAAAATTCTAACAGGGAATTTTTATTAAAATTGGTATTTATCACATTAATGATATAAAATAGAAGTCTGTGCATAAACTACAAAAATGTTATATTTCACATAAACCCTGTCAAAGGAGAACTAGGGAACGTGCTTTATTTTATACATTGAGATAGAAAAACTGAGAGAGGATTAACTTAGATAAGTTGCCAATAAAAAAAGTTTCTTAACAGTAACTCCATACTCTAAAGCAGGGGTCTCAAACTCAATTTACCTGCGGGCCGCAGGAGGCAAAGTCAGGGTGATCCTTGAATGCAAAGTCAGTAGTAAGCCTTGAACATTGGAGGGTGTGCCCCCAACAACTAAAACAAAACAAAATAAAAAAAGATTCCTCTAGGGCAGGGCCACAAAATGTTGTACAGAGGGCTGATTGTGGCCCACAGGCCGCAAGTTTGAGACCCCTGCTCTAGAGCAATGGGAGAAAAGGGGATTTCACAGAGAGTTGAATTGATGATTTTCCAAGTATGCAAGTTTTTTTCTGTGTGGTTAACAGATACGTTAAAGCACTTATTAAAATATATATATATATAGGTATATGCAAAAGCATATCATAATGCTGAAGATAGTCTACAGCAGTACTGAGTTTAACTCCTAGCTCAGGACTTAACAAAGCATTATAACTACTGAAGGAGTGGGTGTGAGGAGAGAGGAAGGAAACAGAGGAGGAGATCCATCATTGTTACAGGAAATCAATCACTAGAAACCAAAATGGAGCAAACAAGAAACAGCAAACACATAGTGTTCAGATATGTCGAGATAGATATGGAGGAAAAATTATTAAAGTTGTTGAAAGCAGCTGCCTCTGAGAAGCATAGAGAACAGTAACCAGAACATTGCTTATTAATCAGAAATGTTTCAGCTACAAGTGACAGAAACTCAAATTTAACCAGATTTAGCAAAATAAGGATGTATTAACTTATAAAACCTTTAAAAATTTTCCATAGATAAAGATAAATGAAATCAGATTTTCATACATTTATATAAAGTCTGTAAGAGCTTGTTTCTTGTTCTTTGAAGCTCAGACTTGCATTTTCTGTGGAGGAAGGGGTGGAGTTTTTGAAATTGTGTCCTCACCCTGGGAAATAGAAACAAAGTCCAACCACCAAAATCACATGAACTAAGGGTTGGGAGAGTCACTCTCAAAAGCAAATGTTTGTGGGCTGGAGAAAGCATAAAGCAAGTAAAGCATTTGCCTTGCACACATTGATCCCCACACTGAATATAGCTTCTAGAGTCCCATCAGGAGTGATACCTGAGTGCAAAAGAAGTAGATGGTGAATATGGCCTCAAAACAAAATTAAAAGTGTTTGGACAAATTATAGTTAATTTTTTTGCTTTGTTTTGTTGGGGGAAATACATTCAGAAGTGCTCAGGATTTACTTCTGGCTCTATGCTCAAGAGTCTGGTGGTGCCCAGGAGACAACATGCAGTACCAGAGATGGAACCAGGGTCAGCCTTACAAAAGACAAGCTCCTTAACTATGTACTGTCATTCTGACCCCATATAGTTGTTAATTTTATGTCAGTTTAAGTAGACCAAATATTCTATGTCAGCTTAAGTAGACCAAATATCTACCCAATGCTAGTCTGTTGCTAGAATAAAAAATATAAATAAATATAATATTTAAATCAATAGACCTTGGGCTAAAGTTGATTATCTTCCAAAATATGTATAAACCTCATCCACTCAGGATTTTCTTCTGAGAAAATACATCTGATGCATCTCTCACCCCCAGCTCCCAGCTCCCTCAAAGGAAGAAATTAAGCTCACAGGATGTCTTTAGGCTTTTGCTAAGGCATCAACTGACATCTTTTCGAGGTCTTTTACCTTCTAAATTTACTGTGTAGGTTTTGTAGGTGCCAGCGTCCAACGTTTTCCATGAGTCATTTCTTACCTGAAGTCATTTCTTACTTCTATGATATAGAGGGCAGAAAAATAAACTAAAGGGTTGGAACACAGTTTTGCAATGTGAAAGACTCAAGTTCTATCCCAGACACAACCCAGCCTCACCCAAGCACTACCTGGTGAACCCCCAAGCACTAAATTAGAGTATCTCCTGAGAAACTCGGAGTATATATTCCCCCAAAATATCTTGTTATAGAGAGGTTGTGAGAGATAGAAAGATATATATTAAATGGAAGAGATAGTGGAAGGCATATTATAGGTTTTGTTTTTATGGCAAGCACTAGAACAAGGTACCTTTTACCTAAGAAGAAAATAAAGTAGCTAGGGGGCAAATGGAGAGGAGAAAAAAAAGAGAAAGAAAGAAAGAAAGAAAAGAAAGAAAGAAAAGAAAGAAAGAAAGAAAGAATTACCTAAGAAGAAAATAAAGTAGCTAGGGGGCAAATGGAGAGGAGAAAAGAAAGAAAGAAAGAAAGAAAGAAAGAAAGAAAGAAAGAAAGAAAGAAAGAAAGAAAGAAAGAAAGAAAGAAAGAAAGAAAGAAAGAAAGAAAGAAAGAAAGAAAGAAAGAAAAAAAAAGAAAGAAAGAAAGAAAGAAAGAAAGAAAGAAAGAAAGAAAGAAAGAAAGAAAGAAAGAAAGAAAGAAAGGAAGAAAGAAAGAAAGAAAGAAGAAAGAAAGAAAGAAAGAAAGAAAGAAAGAAAGAAAGAAAGAAAGAAAGAAAGAAAGAAAGAAAGAAAGAAAGAAAGAAAGAAAGAAAGAAAGAAAGAAAGAAAGAAAGAAAGAAAGAAAGAAAGAAAGAAAGAAAGAAAGAAAGAAAGAAAGAAAAGAATTGAAGGAAGACTGACAAGTTAGTTGATGTTTCAGGAAATCCAGGAGGCAGGTTCTTTTTTTAATTGCTATATTTAAGCACTGTGGCTACAAAATTGTTCATTGTTGGGTTTAAGTCATACAATGTACCATCCTTCACCAGTGCACCCTTCCCATCACCATCACTGACTTCTCCCGTTTTCCTCCCACCCCACCCCTGCCTTGCTCTAGGGCAGACAATTTGCTTCTCTCTCGCGCGCGCGCGCTCTCTCTCGCTCTCTCTCGCTCTCACTCTCCCCTTTTTGGCACTATGGTTTGCACTGTTGTTAATGGAGGGATGCCTTACCTGTTAGTCTCTCTCAGTGCTGAGTCCTTGTCCAGAGCGAGCAGGTCCAGCTATCATCGTTGTAGTAGACCCTTCTCTACCTTAGCTACACTCACCACGATTTGTGGTGAGCTTTCTACCCTGGGCTGGACCTACTAACTTTTGTCTCTATTGTCTCTGGGTATTATTATCATACTATCTCTTGTTTGTCTTATACCCCACAAATAAGTGAGATTATTCTATGCCTATTTCTTTCCCTCTGGATCATTTCATTCAGCATAATAGTCAAGTTTCACTACTTCATTTTTCCTAATAGCTGCATAGTTATCCATTGTGTAGATATACCACTGTTTCTCCCCCTCCCCCACCTCAGCACTCATCTCAGATGTTTCTTTCTAACGAATTGACCATTACACTTTCGGAATTCAGAAATGGTCAACAGAACACAGAAAGGTATTTCTTTAGGCTCCTGTTTGAAACCAGCAGTTGAAGCAAACTGCAGGCCTTGATTCAGGGCCAAATATACCACTGTTTCTTTAACTACTCATCTGTTGTCAGGCTCTTGGGTTGTTTCCAGATTCTGGCTATTTGAGGTATATCACTGGGAGTGATATTTCTGGATCATATGGAAGCATAATTTTTAGCTTTTTAAGGAATGACCACATTGTTTTCTAGAAAGGCTGGACCAGTCTGCATTCCCATAGACAGTGAATGAAAGGTCTTTTCTGTGTATACATGCCAGTACTGGTTTCTTCTTGTTTTGTTTTGTTTTGTTTTGATTATGATGTGAGATTGTCTCTGTGGTGTGAGATAATACCTCATTGTTGTTTTGATTTGCATCTCCCCGATAATTAGTTCAAGTGGCAGAACAAGACACATGAAAGTCGCTATGTTCTCATACTCATATGCCCATGCCCAGAATACAAAATAAAATTATTTTTCCAAATAGTTGAGTGCAATGTATTTTCGCTGTTAACTTTGCTGGGTATTTGTGAATCCAAGAACAGTCCCCAGAATGAGAAATTACTTCCCATCCCCTTGTCCCCTTTCGGGGGAAGACCTTGGTAATATTTATCCACAGCAAATAATAATCCACACAGACAAGAACGATAGGGTTTAAAAGATCGGGCAAGGAGAGCCAGAGAATCCTCCTGCAGCCAGCAGCTTTCACAGAAGGACCCCTCACTCCTGTCCCTCAAGCTATTTATTCCCAACTCCACAGCGCCCCACCTGGAAGGGTTAGGTGGGGCAAAAGTCACAGAACAATCCTAAGGAAACACTTTTATATACAATTCCAAGAATCATCTTATGGAAACTTTTTCATATGCTACAGTTGAGATTTTACCAGATTAGGAAATAGACAAAAGAGGCTTAAATACTCTTTTGGCAGACTAGAAGTGACCTGAGGGCAGTGGTAGAGGGTTGAGGATACTTTGATAGAGATGGTGCAATGACTTTGTGTATCAAAGCCATATTGTGACCATATGTCTAAACCACAATAATTTTTTTTAATTTTAAAGTATACTTAGGATGACAGACTAGTAAGAACAGTCTGGCTAGTAAACCTCCCAACCAGGTTGCTTAATGGTAGCCCTTAATCTTTTGTGCTGGTCTTTATACAAATAAGTTATTGGAATCACCATCACTCAAAACTGTTCTGAGTGACATCATCTTAAAAATGAATCCAAGGGAGGTCACTGACTGGAGCAGGTGGAAGGTGGCCATTCAAGGGAATCTTGAGCTCCCAGGACAGGCCAAAGTGAGTGCAGAAGGTCACCGGCTCGGCCTTTCAAGGGAACCTTGAGCTCCCGGAACAGGCCAGAGTGAGTGCAGGAGGTCGTGGACTGGAGCGGGTAGAAGTCAGCCATTCAAGGGAACCTTGAGCTCCCGGGACAGGCCAGAGTGAGTGCAGGAGGTCGCTGACTGGAGCGGGTGAAAGGCGGCCACTCAAGGGAACCGTGAGCTCCCAGGACAGGCCTGAGTGAGTGCAGGAGGTCGCTGACCAGAGCAAGTGGAAGGCGGCCATTCAAGGCAAACATGAGTCACTGAGACAGGCAAGGGAAGGGCGGGAAGGCCGCTGACCCCAGCGTGGGGTGAGCGCCCTCCCAAAGGAGCCCACTCCCACTCTTTGACATAACATGGGCAGCCTAGGGGACCCTAGGTCTGTGGGGCCGGGGAGAAAGGCCAATGGGAGTGCTTGTGGGGATCGCCAACTCATCAATCTATCATACACAGCCCAGGGAGACAGTCAGGAGGACCAGTGACTAGAGGGGCAAGAAGAAAGCCCAGGCTGGCTCCCAGGTGGGAAGGGCTAGTGATCTAGGCTCAACGGTGCCCTCTACCATTTTGGCCAGGAGTGAACCTGCACTGTCTGGCAGGAAGTGGGTGGCGATTGACCAGGTTTGACTGGAAAACAAGGGAAAGACCAATACTCAGCGACATCACCCAACATACTCACGTAGAGCTACACCCCAAGAAGGGATCCAGCCCCACGCCACAGGTGGCAAAAGCGGGCTGAAACCTGAAGGCACTGCACTCCAAACCAAGCCAATAAATGCAAAGAAAGATGGGTAAACCAAGGAAAACATTAACAACAGAGGAAGTGGAGAGAAATCAGAACAAAATGCAGACCCAAGAGAGGAAGACCTAAAAGCAGCCATGAGAATAGAATTCCAAGCCATGTCAGAAGAAATGAAAGACACACTGGCCAAGAAATCAATAGATGAACAAATAAACCAACTTAAACAAGAATTCCTACAAAATATAAAAGACTCTATACAAACAGAATTAAAAAAAAATTCGTAAAACCGTAGAAAGCCAGAAGAGCAGAATCGCACAGCTTGAGAATCACATAGAATAACTCAAAGATAAACAGCAAACAAAAGAACAAAGAAGCCAACAAAGAAAATAGAAGGTAAAGCACTGAAAGTAAAAGTCCAGAATTTAATGAACAAAGACAAAAGAAACAATCTAAGAATTGTAGGTATACCAGAAGGAGAGGAAACAGGGAAAGGGGAAGAACAATTAGTCAGGGAGATAATAGCTGAAAATTTTCCCACCCTCTGGAAAGATGCATCTGAGCAAATCCAGGAGGTGAAAAGAGTGCCCAACAAAATAGACCCTAACAAACCAACTCCAAGACACATAGTAATTCAAATGGTAAGAAACAAAGAGAAAGGCGACCTACTTAAAGTAATAAGGGAGAAAAAAAACCTCACATACAAAGGAAGGAACATTAGAATCAACCCAGATCTCCCATATGAAATACTTCAAGCAAGTAGACAGTGGAATGGCATATTTAAACAACTGAATGAAAAAATTTTCAGCCTAGAGTCTATTATCCAGAAAAACTCTCATTTATATGGGTGCGGCTTTCTGGGGACCCCGGCCAGCAGGGTGAAGGGGATGAATGCCGCAACTTATTCATGGGTTCACTGAAGCCGACCCGATCCAAAATATCTATGGGAAAAATCTGTAGAGGTTAGAAAGAAGGCCTAAGTCTTTTATCTGATCAAAGGCAATTTATTAAGCAGGTAAGTGCTTATATATTTTTTTACACAAGGGGAAGTATGTCTCAAAAACTATTGGTCATTTCAAACCATCTCTTATCCAATTATATTCCAAGCATAGGCACATAACCAAAAATGAATAAAGGTACTAAACATTAAACTTATGGGGCATACAAGCATTGGTCAATTCAAACAAGCTTTTCACCAATTATATGCTTACTACAGGTACTTGGCCCAAAAGGGAAAAAGGATAGAGTGTGCCTTGTTAAGCACAGCCCAAAGGAGGTAGGAAAGGAAAAAAGGGGGAGGCATGACTCAATGACTGATCCTAGTAATCTTTAGCTGACCGGAATCAGAGACATATAAGGAAATATTATCTTGTCCCTGGCCTCATGGCCCTGTGGTTAGTACAAGGGGCTATGTTGTTGCAAGATTTCCTATTTGCTCATGGGCTAAGAACCTGCCGACAGTCACGTATGCAGCTCAGTGGAACTTTCTACAGAAATAGAGGCTAAGGTTGATAGCATCCATTTTGTGCAAGCTAGAGCAGTCTCCCACATATGGGAGGGAAGACTAAAATCATCCTCAAACAAAAATAATCTCACATTATTTGCGCAAACAAAACCGACCTTAAATGACCTACTCAGAGACGAATTACACAATCCAAACCCCCAACTGTAACAACCACTTTAAACAACACAACTGCACAACAGCCCTCTCTGTCAATAATCTCACTAAATGTTAATGGACTAAACTCTCCCATTAAAAGACACGTAATTGATAACTGGATTAGAAAACATAAACCAGATTTTTGCTGCCTACAAAAAACACATATATACAAGTAAAGATAGGCACAGGCTTAGAATAAAAGGATGGAAATCAATTATCCAGGCCAATGGAAATTAAAAAAAAAAAACAGGGTGGGCTATTCTTGTACCAGACCAAATTGCATTCAACCTCAAGAAAATGATCAGAGACAAAGAGGTTCACTACTTACTGATCAGGGGAATACTAGACCAAGAAGTGCTAACATTGGTTAATATCTATGCACCTAATGCAGACCCAGCAAAATATGTATGGCAACTGCTTGCAAAACTGGAGAAACACATGAAAGGAAATGTAATAGTAGTAGGAGACCTTAATACTCCACTATCACTACTGGACAGATCCACCAGACAGAAAACTAACAAAGAAATAAGAGCCCTAAATAAAAAATTAGAAGAACTAGGGCTAATAGACTTATATAAGGGCCCTCTACCCCCAGAAAGCAGAATACACATTCTTCTCAAGTCCACATGGAACCTTCTCCAGAATAGACCATGCTTTAGGATACAAATCTAACCTGCATAAAATGACAATGGTAAGGATCATTAGAAGCACCCTGTCAGATCACTATGCAACAGAGGTCAAAATTGACTGTGAAAAGAAATAATGGAGAAAATCCAACACCTGGAGATTAAATAACATGCTGCTCAAAAACAGCTAGATCAAAGAGGTACTCAAGGAAGAAATAAAAAGATTCCTTGAGACAAACGACAATGAAGAAACAACTTGTCAAAACTTGTGGGACACAGCAAAAGCAGTAATCAGGGGAAAACTCATAGCAATACAATCCTATGTCAGGAAAGAGAAAAAAGATAAAATTAGCAGCTTATAGGACCATCTTAAGGAACTGGAACAACAGCAACAAAGAAACCCAAACACAACCAGAAGACACAAAATAATAAAAACCAGAGCAGAAATAAACAACATAAAAACTAAGAAAACAATACAGAAAATCAATGAGACCAGGAGTTGGTTCTTTGAAAAAATAAACAAGATAGACAAACCACAGGCAAGACTCACCAAAAAAAGAGGGAAAACACCCAAATAAGCAGAATCACAAATGAAAGAGGAGAGATTACAACAGAACCCCAAGAAATCCAACACATCATGAGGACATATTATGAACAACTATACTCAGTTAGGCTAGAGAACCCAGAAAAAAGTGATATTCTTGGAAAAATACCAGCTTCCAAGACTAGAAAAGGAGGATTTAGAAAGTCTAAACAGGTCAGTCACCTAGGAGGAAATTGAAGCAGTAATTAAGAAACTCTCCAAAAACATAAGTCCAGACCCAGATGGTTTTACAGGTGAATTCTATCAAACATTCCAAGAATTACTTCCACTCATCCACAGGCTCTTCCAAACCATTGAAAAGAAAGGAATTCTCCCCAATTCCTTTTATGAGGCTAATATCACTCTGATTCCCAAAGAGGGCAATGACACCACCAAGAAAGAAAACTACAGATCAATCTCACTAATGAACATAGACGCAAAAATACTCAGTAAAATCTTAGTGAACCGAATACAACACTACATCAAAGATTATACACCAAGACCAAGTGGGTTTCAGCCGAGGGGTGCAAGGCTGGTTCAACATATGCAAATCAATCAACATCATACACCACATCAATAATAAAAAGACAAAAACCACATTATCATATCAATCGATGCAGAGAAGGCATTTGACAAAATCCAACACCCATTCATGTTGAAAACACTAAGCAAAATAGGTCTGGAAGAAACCTTTCTCAACATAGTTACAGCTATCTATGAAAAGCCCACAACTAACATTATCCTTAATGGTGAAAAACTGAAAGCATTTCCACTAAGGTCAGGAACTAGGCAAGGAGTCCACTCTCTCCATTCTTATTCAACATAGTCTTAGAAGTCCTAGCAATAGCAATCAGACAAGAGAAGGGAATCAAAGGAATTCAAACAGGGAAAGAGGAATTAATACTATCTCTTTTTGCAGATGACATGATGATATACATGGAAAACCCTAAAGAGTCCACAGTAAAACTCCTAGAAACAATAAACCAATAAAGCAAAGTGGCTGGTTAAAAAGTCAATACACAAAAGACAGTAGCATTTCTCTATACAAATAACGAAGTAGAGGAGAGAGAGATTAAGAATACAACTCCATTTAAAATAGTATCAAAAAATATCAAGTACCTAGGAATCAACCCTACAAGGGAAGTGAAGGACTTACACCAGGCAAACTTCAGAAAGAAATTGAAGAGGATCTAGGGAAATGGAAGAACACCCCATGCTCATGGGTAGGTAGAATCAACATAGTCAAAATTACTATCCTACCCAAACTCCTATATAAAGTTAACGCAATCCCCATCCAAATTCAGACATCATTCTTTAAAGACTTAGAACAATCATAAAATTTATCTGGAACCACAAAAGACCCAGGATAGCCAAACACATACTAAAAAAACAGGAAGCTGGGTGGCATCTCTTTACCTAACCTGAAGCAATACTATAAAGCCATAATAATCAAAACAGCATGGTAATGGTACAAGGACAGAGCCTCAGACCAGTGGGTTAGAACATAATTTCCAGACATACACCCCCAGATATACAGTCAACTAATACTTGACAAAAGAGCCAAGAACTTGAAATGGGACAAAGACAGTCTTTTGAACAAATAGTGTTGGTACAACTGAAAAACCATTTGTAAGAAATTGAAAATTGATCCATACCTCACCCCATTTACAAAAGTCAACTCAAAATGGATTAAAGACCTTGAAATCAGACCCAAATCTATAAAGTTTATTGAGGTAAAAATAGGCAGAACACTTGAAGACCTATTTATCAAAAAAGTCTTTGATGATAGAATGCCAATGGCAAGAACTTTAGCATCAAACATAAACAAATGGGACTAAACCAAACGAAAAAGCTTCTGCATGGCAAAAGAAAACCTACTTAACACAAGAAGACAGTTAACTGAATGGGAAAAAATTTTTGCACTCAACATGTCAAATAAAGGGCTGATATCAAAAATATACAAAGCACTCAGAAAGCTGAGCCCCCCAAAAAACCAAATAAAGCCATAAAAAATGGGGAGATGAAATGAATAGACACTTCTCTGAGGAAGACTAAAAGATGGCCAAAAAACACATGAAAACATGCTCATCTTCATTCATCATTAGGGAAATCCAAATCAAGACAACAATGAGGTACCACCTTACACCAGTGAGGATGGCTCACATCAAAAATAATGGGAACGATCTGTGTTGGTGGGGATGTGGTATGAAAGGTACTCTCATCCACTGCTTGTGGGAATGCCTCCTAGTTCAACACCTATGAAGAACAGTCTGGAGAGTGCTCAAGGAACTCAGAATTGAGCTGCCATTTGACCCAGCAATTGCTCTCCTAGGTATCTACCCCCAAGTTGGAAGGACATTCATTCCAAAGTATGTGTGCACCCCACTATTTATCGCAGCACTCAGTATAATAGCCAAGTCTTGGAACCAACCTCGATGTCCAACTACAGATGAATGGATCATTAAGAAGTGGTATCTATACACAATGGAATACTACATGACAGTCAGAAATGATACAATCACAGACTTTGCGGCAACGTGGATGGACCTAGAACATATTATGTTAAATGAAGTAAGCCAGAAGATGAAAGACAAACACAGAATGATAGCACTATTCTGAATCACCTAGAACATACACCTTATATACAACTAATACTCAACAATCAAATAACAGGGTCTAACAGGGTAGAAACTCCAAACACTAACAGTCAACATATACAGGAGAGCAGTGCCCAAAACACATGAAAGAGTTACAACACAAACTCTTGACTACACATTATACCACAAAGAAACCAACAACAACAGAAACAGCAGCAAAGAGAGAACAGGTATGTAATCAGCCTTCTACTACAAAGGCCCATAATAATCCCTTAGGGATCTTATACAGGATTACAGGTAAAGAATACCATAGGAAATCGCTGACTCCAATGGAAGCATTTCATAACAATTTGTTTTAATGCCTTAATCTTACTATATTTAAAATAATCTCTCAGCTTTTCTGTCCACAGGTGTTCTTGGATACAAAGGGTGGACAAACTAAAATGGCGCACTCACACGAGATACCATACCCAGCTTGCTCTATGAGAATGTCCCGATAAAACTCTTTAATATACCCTTTATCTCTAGGTTATGCCTTCTTTTAGGACCTGAAACACGTGACCAGCCAAACCACCGAAGCAGCAACTGTGACCTACAGACTTATACTACAGGCCCTACTCATCGAACACAGTCAAGCAAACTAGCATTCCCATGCTCTTTTCTCCTCTCTTCTCACTACTTTCTTTTTTTTCTTTCTCCTTTTCTTTTTAATTGATTTTCTCTTTTCTTCTCTCCTCCCCCTTTCATATACTCTCCCTTTTCCCTCCTTTGGAAATCTGACTATTCCTTCACCCCTCAATCCCACCCAGATTTCCCACCTCATTAAAACTCTTCACCCTCAGTTCTTAATCCATTAGGCATCAAGACTGACCTCCTACCCCAATGAACCAGTACCCAGCACCCAAGCAAAGAGGCAACCAGTCAAACCCACACCTCGTCCCCTGCAAGAAAAGGCAACCAACTCCCCTGCTGACTCATGCTGCACGGTCCTCCTTACCAACCCTTCCTAACATAGTCTGTTACTTGAAACCGGACTTAGCTATAAAAGTATCCCCAATGCAAAAACTCTTCCCAAGACCTCTCTGCCGCAAATCTTTTGCCATTCTCAAGAGGGTCAGGTTGTGTGATGAAAAGGCACCTAGGAACCCACACACCACAAGAAAATCTCAAAAGACAATGGGGAAACTTATACTTCCATCATAAGTATAAGACCTGTATTACACCACCTTTTTACCTGCTTTTCCCCAAATGTAAGGTAGTCTCTTGCATCACTTTGCTCCTTTAATCACTTTCTTATTTCATTTTTTAAATCTTTTATATATACATATATGTACATACATTTTTATTTATATTTTTATCTTTTTTGGGTGTATGACCTATTTCTGTTTTCTTCTCTTTCCACTCTCAAATGCACCAGCAATATAATGTAGCACCATTTCTCCCTGCAAAGGCACACTAAAAAAGGGGGAAATCTTATGTATAAAAACAAGCTCTTATCTACTCGAGATAAGAACTCATGCTTCTTTACAATACAGGGGCACCTCCCACCTTGAAAATACGTCACATGGACCCAACTTAGACCCCAGGTGATTAGACAGCAACCGTCCAGCCTTGAACCCTGGATCCCAGACATAGAAATGACACAGTTCTTCACAACAGCCTCAGGAAACAATCCCATCTGGGACATCCTTAATACTGCTTGGACATCAACAAGTTCCAGCTCTAATATGATATCCTTACAACAAGGAAACTGGGAACAACTTGACCTAAGAACAGGTTATCCTACCTCACCAGCTAACAATAAGACAAAATCAGAAGACTCGTGATCCTTTGGTCTGTCCAAATGCCAAGATCGCGATTTACAGATGACTGGCTGATAGAACCATGACCGGACTGTATGTATCCTGAGACCAATAAAAAAAGCCCTAGTCTAGGGTTTGAGCTACGACCTGCACAACAACCATGATCTCTAGTTCCAGAGGTCTGTCTGAGACAATTGCAACTGAATGGGTCTTCTGGAAACATAATGAAAGACGCTATCCCAGGCCCCAACCTAGGATTAGCGCAAAAACCAAGACCACCAACCACAGAAAATGAATTAAAATGACACGGAGGGAACAGAACTTATAGAACCACAAAGAAAGACTTCATCATAAGTTCCACTCCCTGACCTGTGCAGATACCAAGACCTCTAGATACAGAGGTCTGATTTTATAACCCAGGATGGAGCAGAAGTCTTCCATACACCACAAAAGCACCAAGAGGAGAGTAAATGAACCTGAAAGGAGTCTATAGTTAATACCATGACAATATACTTCAAGGATGGAGAAACCCTGTTTCTCTTAGGCCAAGGGAATTCTTTTTCGAATGACCCCAATATTTACTGTGCCTGTGCAGGAGGGAAGAAAAAAGGAAAAAAAAAAAAAAGGAAAAAAGCACAAAACAATTTTTTTATTTATTTATCTAGTTTTTGCTGATATCTTTGTTTTGGTGTCGTTATTGAAGTTGTCTCCATTCATATTTTTTTCTTCTTTTCTTTTCTTCCTTTATGTGCTCTGCCATGTAATTTTTTATCTCAAGATCATGGCCTTATGTGGTGCTTATCTTTATTGTTGGAGTGCTCACTGGATATTTTATTTGACACTTCTTTTTGTACAGTTGTGCTGTTCCACCTTCTTTTTCCCCTTCGTCTCTCAAACCTAGGATGAGAGCTTCCAGAAGGGCTCACCCATTTTTGGCGTATTTGATTTTTTTTTCCCCAGTTTATTACTTTTCTCTTCTTCAAACAAAACTGCATAACTTGAAGTATCTAGTCCCGCCTCCCAATTAGAGCAGGAAATAAGGGAGGTACCAAGACCAAACAGGTGTAGGACCACTAAGTAGTTAGCTAGGCACAGAGGGGACCACACTTATTCTGGCAGCCCCAGGGGAGAGGGAGGAGGATATGGGAAGTAGGATGGGAACGGAGGTGGAAGGAGGACAATTTGGTGATGGGAATTACCCTGACTTTATGTTAATATGTACCTAAAATATTATTGTCAAGGATATGTAGACCACTATGATTAAAATAAAACTTATATTAAAAAAATAAAAAATAAAAATAAATGAATCCAAGGGGCCAACAAGGTGGCACTAAAGGTAAGGTGTCTGCCTTGCAAGTGCTAGCCAAGGAAGGACCGTGATTCGATTCCCCCAGCATTCCATATGGTCCCCCCAAGCCAGGAGCAATTTCTGAGTGCATAGCCAGGAGTAACCCCTGAGCATCAAACAGGTGTGAACCGAAAAACCAAAAAAAAAAAAAAAAAAAAAAGAATCCAAACCATTTCAATTTATGACAAGTATGACACAATAAAACTTGATAGCAAACTTCTTCCTAAGGGCAGCTAGAAAGACAGGAATCAATATTCTTCACTTTCCATAAGTAATAACAATACTAATAATTTTCAAAGCCATACACAGAAATATATTAGGGTAGTAACAAATGGCCAAAGTCATCAGAACTGGAGATACTGTCTACTGAACTGAGATTACATGAAAGTGAATCTTCCAAAAAGAAGTAGGTACTCTGGTAATAGGTGTGGTGCTGGAAGGGTGTATGCCTGAAAAATACAATTAACAGTATTATAAATCTAGATACCTTAATAAAAATGGTCAAAGGAAATTATTAAAAGCTTTATAAATATAAAATTTTCCAAAACTACAAATACTTTCTTTTACTGAAACACACAAAAAGATTTTTTTTTATTTTATTTTATTTTTTTTTGGTTTTTGGTTTTTGGGTCACACCCGGCAGTGCTCAGGGGTTACTCCTGGCTTCATGCTCAGAAATCGCTCCTGGCAGGCACGGGGGACCATATGGGATGCCTGGATTTGAACCAATGACCTTCTGTATGAAAGGCAAATTCCTTACCTCCATGCTATCTCTCCGGCCCCTTTTTATTAAAAACAATTTTAAGAACTTTAAGTCACTGGCTTTCTGCACACAATACCTAAAGTCAGTAACTAGCCCTGGAAGCTCCATATATAGGAAACATCTCATAAAGCATCCCCCAAGAACAGCAGACGTACAGTGAAAAGTCTGGATTTCAAACAACTCTCCAGTAAAACATGCTCCTAAAGAAAATGTAAATAGAGAGCTGTGATGATGACAAAGCAAGTTATAAAAGCTAGTGCAACAAATTTAACATGAAAGTAATTTTCCTAGACTAAAAAAGCAAAGAACTCACCCAAAAAACAATTTCATTGTTTACAAAAAGCCTAGCTATGAAAAGATCAAATTAAAATAGAGAACATTAAAACTTATTTTTAAAAGGTGTATGAGATACAGGATAGCATAAATGAAGCATGATTAAGCAGATAAATCAAATATTCATCATAAAATGGTGAATAAGGAATATTAAAAACAATGAAAATGAGTGTCAGGTAAAAAATGCATTGAGTGAAAATTAAATGACATAAGAATAGCTTTAAAAGTTTACAATAATTGAAAAAATAACAGAATATCAGTATTAGGGCCACAGAGATACTGCAGAGATACCCCAATTTAATGCCCAACACCACATGATTCCCTGAGCACCATCAGGTACAACCCCAGAGGATCCCAAGAAGCAGCAGGTTGACCTGGATGATTCCAACATTTTCAGGCTGATAATCACTGAAAGGGACCCCTGAACCTCCTGAAACCAACTTCAGATCCCCCATATCAGAAATAAAGAAAATTAAATAACCATATAAATCCAAAAGTAAGCAGAATCCCATAGACTGTTGTTCTCCAGATCAATGCTGATAAGTTAAGAACTTGACATCACAGGGCAAATATTTCTAAAAACATCAGGTTACCCATGAACTGTCTCAAAAACAAGGACTGTAGAGCACTTTTACAACTATTTATCTAAGCAAAACCCTAGTCAACGCATATTGCAGGAAACAACCAACTTCTTGGCAAACTGCTTGCAGAGAAAAACCAAGACTCTAGCAGTGATCTGCCCAAACTTCTAAGCTCCTAGAGGAACGGATCCCCAGCAGTAAACATAGTCTAGAGGTGACTCCCCATATAACAGGTTGAAGCTGAACTGTACCATAAACTTCACCCTCACAGAAAGTGTGTTCTCAATGAATGAAATTGTCCCTTTCATCTCAAAACACTCATCATTTAGATTCTCCTCCTCAGTGTCCATCACGGAATCCATCCTATCTCTAGTAATAGAAGTAGTAGATTTCAGGTTTTTAGACCCTAAAAAAACAAGGTTCATTTAACCTTCCAGAGAATTTTTGGGTGTGCTTTTATTTAAAGGCATGTCCCCTTGGGCCCGGAGAGATAGCACAGCAGCGTTTGCCTTGCAAGCAGCCCATCCAGGACCTAAGGTGGTTGGTTCGAATCCCGGTGTCCCATATGGTCCCCCGTGCCTGCCAGGAGCTATTTCTGAGCAGACAGCCAGGAGTAACTCCTGAGCACCGCGGGTGTGCCCCCCCCCCCAAAATAAAGGCATGTCCCTAGACCAGGAAAAGACCCAACAACAACTTGGAATTTGAAAGGAAAGCCCAAGAATCTGCATTTTGGATAAATAAAAAAAAAAAACTAGTATGATCAGTTATACTATAGATTTATTGCCTTTGAGAATTGGTGTAATCTGGGAAAGTTGAAATCTAGTGTCACAAAGTGCAGATCTCCAAAGAAAATCTACAGCAGCGGCAGGGATATAAGAACCAAAAAAGTTAGTGACTCAAGAAATTCTCTCAACTTGTGTAGTACCTCTTTGCAAGAGACCATAGTCCTTCTTTCCCCTCCAGGAATTCCTTTGCAGCTATTAAAAATCCTGGTGTGCTGACAGATAACAGCTCTCTACTAATTAAATTATAAATCTTGTTTCAACTGTTTGAAAAATAAAACTCGACTAAGAACACTAAAGTGAATGCATCTCAAAGGCAAAGTAGAAAAGTTGTCGTAAGCTTGAAAGAACCCAGCAGCCCAACAAAATCTACATCAGAGGAAAAGCAAAGAGTCCTTGAGAGCTGGAGCTGGGAGCTGAGCTTGACAAAGAGCAGTGAAACATTACCAGCACAAAATATACTGAACAGAACCTTGTACTCTTAGCAACAATCTGACAACTTACTTTATGATCTTAGAGCCCCTTCTCAAGGTTTCCTGGCCAGCTAAAACCAAGCTTGAGCTCCATTTAAATTTCTTCTAAAAACCTGGGTCTCTCATACTTCTTAAACCACATTGTGTTTTTTCATTACTTGTTTTAACAGAGCATCATCATTCAGGGTCAAGGGCCTAGGGAAGTGAATTATTTCTCTGCTTTAAGAAAGATGTACGAAAGGAATCTCTTGTAAGATATTATAAGAACAATCTCTTGCCACTTTATGCTATGAAATAAAATGTAAAGGGTCACACACTTTGAATTTATTTCTTAGTAAGGTCAACAGTAGAACTGGAGTTGGGGACAGTCTTCTGTTACCTGGTTTCAAGTTCAAGTTTCCTTGGATATTATTCATCCACACATTCAACTTATTTTGTTCCCTGGTATGTTGACTCATTCTATAGCTAATGGTTACTTCAGTACTTCAGCCTCATCTTTCATTCTGCAGAGAACTCCGAGAGCTTCATCTCCTTGTGACTTCAAGAAAGCTCAGGTTTTCTTGTGCTTATAAGTGAATTAATTATTCCACCCTCATTTGGGGATTTCTGGAACCCCCATTTAGAACATTTGCTGGCTACTAACTTTACATTCTTCAGATCAGAATTTCCCACTAATAATGGGGAATATTCAAAATTAAGATTGCCTCATTCTCTATCTTATCAATGGTTCAGATCTTCATAGGATGGAAAGTGAAGTCATGTAATTAATTCTCCACATAGTCCCACATTTTTCTATAACACTAAGAAGAAGGAATAGAAAGGTTGGGGGGCCAGGGGCCAAGTGGTCTCTGATGCATTGGCAGAGAAATAAATAAGGATAGAACTAATATTCAAGCCAAAGTCAAAGACAATAGAATCAAGGGACCCAAACTTTAACAATCTAAAACTTAAAGGAGCCTGTTATACTGGCAGGCTGGGGCAAAGGGTGGTAGGATAGGATGCACTCTGCGTTCATTGGTGGAGGGAAGTAGACACTGGTGGCGGGAAGGGCCCTGACTCATTGTATATCTAAAATTCAACTGTGAAGGACTGTGTAGATCACAATTATGTCAATAATATAAAATTTAAAAAAAAATAATGATTCTCTGAAATTCACCATATTGGATGTTCCTTTCAGTTTAGGACAAAAGTGGCATGAACCTTCCGAGCAGAGAAACAAAATGTTCCCCTATATCAAAACCCTTTTGATTCAGTACTAAAGGAGAAGAATAGCCTCCCCAATAATAAAATTTCAAAGAAGGCTTGGAGGAAAAAATTGAAGCAAAGCCCCATATGTGTTATTTGCACAGAGCTTAGAGTGGTGTATAGGCAAAAAAAAAAATCTATTATTGGATTGTAGATACATTGGTCTGTGTTCCACTCTCTAACTCTGGTTCTGGACAGACTAATTGCACTTATCCTATTAATCATTTCTCCCTTGTTTGTTATATATCACTTCCATATGCTTATTCATGCTAATCTCTCTGGAAAGGCCTCTTGTAGCATACCCCCCTCTACTTGGAAAAATATTGCCTATTCTTCAAATTTCATTTCGCCTTTATCTTCCTAAACAGAGCTGCATAGTTCTTTGTTCTATTAAAACATTTGTTTATACTTCTATTAATGGTAATCATTCATTTTCATATGCTATTTCTCTTTTCTCAACCCCTGCTTTTTCTCCTTTATAATCTTTATAATCCCCTATCCAATGCTGGTAATAAGTGGAGAAAGAGGCAGATTTGTTTTGTTTGTTTTGTTTTGTTTTTGAGCAACACCTTGTGGTGCTCAGGTTGTACTTCTAGATCTGCACCTAAGGATCAGTCCTTGCAGTACTTGGGGACCATCTTGGGTGCCAGGGATCAAAACTGGGTTGGTTGCTTGCAAGAAAATGCCTTAGCCACTGTATTACCTATCTAGTCCCTAAAGAGGCAGATTCATTCCAAAAAGAAGAATTAATAAATGAATAAAAATAGAAAAGAAATAGAGCACAAAATAGTAGAGATAGGAACAAAAACAAATTATAAATATTAGAAAAGAGAAGAAAAAACATGAAGGGAAGAGAGAGAAAAAAGAGTATGCCTTAGGAATAAATACAAAGTCCCACAAAAGGAGGTAGGTGAGAAATTGGGGACAATGGTAGAGGGGATGTTCCACTGGTAGTGGGATTGGTGTGGAACATTGAATTTCAAAAATAACTACATTATGAACAACTTTGCAAACTTCAGTGTTTAAATTAAAAAATGATATTAATAAATAAGTCAAGGTTTCAACAAAAAACATATTAGAATAAAATTGTTTTACCTATTTGTTTTACATATTCCTTACTGAAAGCAAATAGTAACAGTTATAAATAAGAGAAATTCCATGGCACAACCAGGGACAGTAGTATCACAGAAAATCTTATGGGAAAGTTGCACAATAATCTACCAAGCTGATTAAGCCTAACCAGTAACACAAAAGGCTCAGCCAGAGCACAACCATAACCCAGAAAATCCTTAGAAAATGACTTTAGTATCACTATAGAGAGATATGTATCATTTCAAATTGATCTATGTTGATCTAAGTTTTGATAATTCCATTTTCCTTTGTGCTGTAACATGCAATATGAAGGAAATTTTTTTGTGCCTGCATAGAGAAATGTTATAGTGCCTGAAATGATGGTATTATGAACAACTTGGTAAATCATGGTATTATAATAAAAATTAGGAGGAAAAGTTTTAAAAAGGAAAAAATGGCTTTGAATAAATGTCTAGAACCCAAGCAGACTGAATACTTATTGCTATACAAAGTATGAGGAGGAGAGGAGTTGTCTTGCTGGAAGTATTCGCAAACCCTCCCACGCATGGAAGCTTTCTCTTTCAACTGTGTTATGAATAAATGACTTACTGACTTGTTAATAGCATTTCCCAATCCTTTTTAACTTGTCTCAGTATTTAAATGAAGAAAAAAACTCATTTAAAAGGATTAATTTTTAATTTTGACCTCTAAACCACAAGACCTGGTTGCTGGACTTTCATAATTTAAGCTTTAAAATTTGCATCATTTTTGCATTATTTTTCTCTAAGGTATGCCATAAATCTGAAAGATGACTTGTGATTCATTTCAGTAGGTGTTAGCATGTGGTTATATAAGCACAGTCAATACTGAAAAGCAATTACTAGAAATCATGACAATGAACAAATAAGAGCAGTTAGACCTCTAAAAGTGCTGTATCTTTATATTATGATAATAGATGGTCTGTGTATAGGGGGTAATTTATAATAGATAGCAAGCAGACAAATATTTTCTCAAATGGCATCAACAATATAACACCAAATAGAGGGGGAAAGAACACTAAACAAAATATTCCCATATAAATATAAGAAGCTAGATTAATTCTTCTTTACTGTTCAATTGGTAGGATTATTTCTATGCATAAAAGGAGGTCAGGGGTAAATATGAAGCATTTTCTATGTCTGCCTCAGAGCATTTATAGTAGGACTATACACCCAGCTATCTAAGGTCCTAAGTAATTCTTTAGTCATTAGTTAGAACTGCAGCACACATCAATAATCATTTTCTGCTTGTTTTTATGGTAGTGGTGATTTTGGTGGTGATTTTGGAAAACCATGTCTTTATTTTATATATTTGATTTGTAATTCCATGCAACCAATACTTATTGATCACCTGTTTGAAAAATATGCTAAATCTTGAAGAAATGTTTTTAAAAAGAAATAAGATTCCATTTCAGACCAGAGAGATAGTACAATGAGTAGGAACTCTTCCTGGCATGTGGCTGACCCAGGTTTGATAACCATTACCTATTTGGTCCCCTTATCATGCCAGGGGTGATCCTGGAGATCAAGGAGTAAGCTCTGAGCACTGGTGGTTGTGACCCAATAACTAATTAAATAAATAAGATTAATACAGACAATGGGGGCCAGAGAGATAGCATGGAGGTAAGGCGTTTGCCTTTCATGCAGAAGGTCATTGGCTCAAATCCCGGCATCCTATATGGTCCCCTGAGCCTGCCAGGAGCGATTTCTAAGCATGGAGCCAGGAGTAAGCCCTGAGCGCTGTCAGGTGTGACCCAAAAACAAAAAAACAAAAACAAAAAAAAAAAATACAGACAATGACTTGTATTGGACAACTTAGTATGCCTGGAGCCTAGAGTTGGTCTTATGCCAGAAAATTTCAGGGGTAGGATCTCCTCGTATTTAGGCCAAGGCTTTTCCTTTCCATGTCCCCCATATTTTGGTGGGCCTATGCAAACAAGAATTGCCACTCTAATGCCATTTTTACTGTGCTCCTTTGACTCTAATCCTTAAAAAAAAAAAAAAAAAAAAAAAAAAAAAAAAAAAAACCTTAAACTTTTGAGGTTAACTTAAACTAATATGCATGTGCATGGAACTGTAAAAAAAAATACTATGCCTTCAATGTTTAAGAAGTTACATAAATTTTATGGCTTTAGATTACTTTGTGTACTACTAAGAAATGTTATAATGAACTACAATCTGGGGGCTTGAAGGACAAAGTAATTGTGCATGGGTTCTGTTTTATTTTTCTTAAGTTTTTTTGGCTGAAAGTTCAAAATTAATGTGTCAGCAAGGGGATTTTCTCTGATAATTCTGTTTATGGGTGACTGTCTTCCCACTGTAACTTTACCTTGTCCTCTTTTTTTTTTTTTTTGCATCTTTGTTCTCATAGTAAAAAATAAAAAAATAAAATAAAAAAATAAATAAGATTAAGTTTTTATATTTAAGGTCTTAAATGTCATGTTTTTTACATAATGCTACAAAGTACAGAGATTACAATTCTGAACATTATATTATATAAATATATTAGTTTATATGTACACTATGCTTTCTAGCGACTTATTACAGACATAGAGATTCAGCATGCCATTGTACATCTCTTACTTTGCCATGAAATCTCACTCATTGAATTTACACAAGTCTGCCAACATTTATTCTAATGCCTTTATGTCAACATTTTTATTGAAGTCTAGTTGCAATGTCCTCTAAGCAGATCATAGATGTTTTGATTACCAAAAGAATAGAGGTCAGGGCCAGGACAATAGTACAGAAGAGTGGGGTGCCTGCTTGCATACAACCATCCTTGGTTCAATCCCCTGCATCCATATTGTACCCCAAACATAACCAGGCATAATCCCTGAGCATTGCTGGATGTGACAATCCAAAAGCAAAACAAAATTTAAAAAAAAGAGACTTATTTGGGTGTCATCACAAGAAAGTAGCTCAATATCTATATTCATAACTGTTTAAATATACCTTATCTTCCTCATGGCACAATGAGTTCCTTAAAAGTCATTTTCAGCTTATTTGATTTATTTTATTTTTTCTTATTTTTTTACTCCATCCTATTGCTTTTCTTTCCTTCAAACAAAACCACATAACTTGAATTATCGAGCTCCACCTCTCAAATAGAGGGGGAAACAAGGGAGGGTACCAGGGCCAAACAGATATATGATCACTAACAGTAAGCTAGACAAAGAGGGGACCACCTACTCTAGTAACCCGGGGGGTGATGGTGGGGATATGGTTGCAGGAAGGGAACGGGGATGTGGGAAGGACAAATTTGGTGATGGGTATTCCCCTGATTCAATGTTAATATATACCTAAAATACTACTGTGAAAGATATGTAAGGCAATATGATCAAAATTAAAAAAGGCATTTACAATGGTGCTTTTTGGTAATAAGTAAAGCTTCCAAGTACAAATTCTTTTTTTTTTTTATTTAAACGCCTTGATTACATACATGATTGTGTTTGGGTTTCAGTCATAAAAGGAACACCACCCATCACCAGTGCAACATTCCCATCACCCAAGTCCCAAATCTCCCTCCTCCCCACCCAACCCCCGCCTGTACCCTAAACAGGCTCTACATTTCCCTCATACATTCTCAATATTAGGACAGTTCAAAATGTAGTTATTTCTTTAACTAAACTCATCACTCTTTGTGGTGAGCTTCCTGAGGTGAGCTGGAACTTCCAGCTCTTTTCTCTTTTGTGTCTGAAATTTATTATTGCAAGAATGTCTTTCATTTTTCTTAAAACCCATAGATGAGTGAGACCATTCTGCGTTTTTCTCTCTCTCTCTCTCTCTGACTTATTTCACTCAGCATAATAGATTCTGTGTACATCCATGTATAGGAAAATTTCATGACTTCATCCCTCGTGACAGCTGCATAATATTCCATTGTGTATATGTACCACAGTTTCTTTAGCCATTCGTCTGTTGAAGGGCATCTTGGTTGTTTCCAGAGTCTTGCTATGGTAAATAGTGCTGCAATGAATATAGGTGTAAGGAAGGGATTTTTGTATTGTATTTTTGTGTTCTTAGGGTATATTCCTAGGAGTGGTATAGCTGGATCGTATGGGAGCTCGATTTCCAGTTTTTGGAGGAATCTCCATATTGCTTTCCATAAAGGTTGAACTAGACGGCATTCCCACCAGCAGTGGATAAGGGTTCCTTTCTCTCCACATCCCCGCCAGCACTGTTTGTTCTCATTCTTTGTGATGTGTGCCATTCTCTGTGGTGTGAGGTGGTATCTTATTGTTGTTTTGATTTGCATCTCTCTGATGATTAGTGATGTGGAGCATTTCTTCATGTGTCTTTTGGCCATTTGTATTTCTTCTTTGTCAAAGTGTCTGTTCATTTCTTCTCCCCATTTTTTGATGGGATTAGATGTTTTTTTTCTTGTAAATTTCTGTCAGTGCCTTGTATATTTTGGAGATTAGCCCTTTGTCTGATGGGTATTGGGTGAATAGATTCTCCCACTCAGTGGGTGGCTCTTGTATCCTGGGCACTATTTCCTATGAGGTGCAGAAGGTTCTCAACTTAATATATTCCCATCTGTTAATCTCTGTTTTCACTTGCTTGGAGAGTGCAGTTTCCTCCTTGAAGATGCCTGAAGTCTCAATGTCCTGGAGAGTTTTGCCTATGTGTTGTTCTATATATCTTATGGTTTGGGGTCGGATATCGAGGTCTTTAATCCATTTGGATTTTACCTTCGTACATGATGTTAGCTGGGGGTCTAAGTTCAATTTTTTGCAAGTGGCTAGCCAGTTGTGCCAACACCACTTGTTGAAGAGGCTTTCCTTGCTCCATTTAGGATTTCCTGCTCCTTTATCAAAAATTAGGTGATTGTATGTCTGGGGAACATTTTCTGAGTATTCAAGCCTATTCCACTGATCTGAGGGTCTGTCCTTATTCCAATACCATGCTGTTTTGATAACTATTGCTTTGTAGTAAAGTTTAAAGTTGGGGAAAGTAATTCCTCCCATATTCTTTTTCCCAATGATTGCTTTAGCTATTCTAGGGTGTTTATTGTTCCAAACAAATTTCAAAAGTGCCTGATCTACCTCTTTGAAGAATGTCATAGGTATCTTTAGAGGGATAGCGTTGAATCTGTATAACGTCTTGGGGAGTATTGCCATTTTGATGATGTTAATCCTGCCAATCCATGAGCAGGGTATGTGTTTCCATTTCCGCGTGTCCTCTCTTATTTCTTGGAGCAGAGTTTTATAGTTTTCTTTGTATAGGTGCTTCACATTTTTAGTCAAGTTGATTCCAAGATATTTGAGTTTGTGTGGCACTATTGTGAATGGGGTTGTTTTCTTAATGTCCATTTCTTCCTTATTACTATTGGTGTATAGAAAGGCCATTGATTTTTGTGTGTTAATTTTGTAGCCTGCCACCTTGCTATATGAGTCTATTGTTTCTAGAAGCTTTTTGGTAGAGTCTTTAGGGTTTTCTAAGTAGAGTATCATGTCATCTGCAAACAGTGAGAGCTTGACTTCTTCCTTTCCTATCTGGATTCCCTTGATATCTTTTTCTTGCCTAATCGCTATAGCAAGTACTTCCAGTGCTATGTTGAATAGGAGTGGTGAGAGAGGACAGCCTTGTCTTGTGCCAGAATTTAGAGGGAAGGCTTTTAGTTTTTCTCCATTGAGGATAATATTTGCCTCTGGCTTGTGGTAGATGGCCTTAACTATATTGAGAAAGGTTCCTTCCATTCCCATCTTGCTGAGAGTTTTGATCAAGAATGGGTGTTGGACCTTGTCAAATGCTTTCTCTGCATCTATTGATATAATCATGTAGTTTTTATTTTTCTTGTTGTTGATGTTGTGTATTATGTTGATAGACTTACGGATGTTAAACCATCCTTGCATTCCTAGGATGAAACCTACTTGATCGTAGTGGATGATCTTCTTAATGAGGTATTGAATCCTATTTGCCAGGATTTTGTTGAGGATCTTTGCATCTGCATTCATCAGCGATATTGGTCTGTAATTTTCTTTTTTCGTAGCATCTCTGTCTGGTTTAGGTATCAAGGTGATGTTGGCTTCATAAAAGCTATTTGGGAGTGTTTCTGTTTGTTCAATTTCATGAAAGAGTCTTGCCAGGATTGGTAGTAGTTCCTCTTGGAAAGTTTGATAGAATTCATTAGTGAATCCATCTGGGCCTGGGCTTTTGTTTTTGGGCAAACTTTTGATTACCATTTTTATTTCATCAATGGTGATGGGGGTGTTTAGATATGCTACATCCTCTTCTTTCAACCGTGGAAGATTATAAGAGTCCAAGAATTTATCCATTTCTTCCAGGTTCTCATTTTTAGTGGCATAGAGTTTTTCAAAGTAGTTTCTGATTACCCTTTGAATCTCTGTCATATCAGTAGTGATCTCTCCTTTTTCATTCCTAATACGAGTTATCAAGTTTCTCTCTCTCTCTTTCTTTGTTAGGTTTGCCAGTGGTCTATCAATCTTGTTTATTTTTTCGAAGAACCAACTTCTGCTTTCGTTGATCTTTCGGATTGTTTTTTGAGTTTCCACTTCGTTGATTTCTGCTCTCAGCTTTGTTATTTCCTTCTGTCTTCCTATTTTTGGGTCCTTTTGTTGAGTACTTTCTAGTTCTATTAGCTGTGTCATTAAGCTACTCAGGTAAGCTCCTTCTTCCTTCCTGATGTGTGCTTGCAAAGCTATAAATTTTCCTCTCAGTACTGCTTTTGCTGTGTCCCATAAGTTCTGATAGTTTGTGTCTTTATTGTCATTTGTTTCCAGGAACCTTTTGATTTCCTTCTTGATTTCATCTCGGACCCACTGGTTATTGAGTATGAGGCTGTTTAACTTCCAGGTGTTAAAGTTTTTCTTCTGAGTCCCTTTGGAATTTACAAATAATTTCAGAGCCTTGTGGTCAGTGAAGGTAGTCTGCAAAATTTCTATCCTCTTGATCTTGTGGAGGTATGTTTTATGTGCCAGCATGTAGTCTATCCTGGAGAATGTCCCATGTACATTGGAGAAGAATGTGTATCCAGGTTTCTGGGGATGGAGTGTCCTATATATATCCACTAGGCCTCTTTCTTCCATTTCTCTCCTCAGGTCTAGTATATTCTTGTTGGGTTTCAGTCTGGTTGACCTATCCAGTGTTGACAAAGCAGTGTTGAGGTCCCCCACAATTATTGTGTTGTTATTGATATTGTTTTTCAGATTTGTCAACAGTTGTTTTAAATATTTTGCTGGCCCCTCATTTGGTGCATATATGTTTAGGAGAGTTATTTCTTCCTGCTCTACATACCCCTTGATTAATATAAAATGTCCATCTTTGTCCCTTACAACCTTCCTGAGTATAAAGTTTGCATTATCTGATATTAGTATGGCCACTCCAGCTTTTTTATGGGTGTTGTTTGCTTGGATAACTTTTCTCCAGCCTTTTAGAAAAAGTTGAATTCTCATAGTGTGACCATATAAGAAAAAATATATTGTTTCCCTCAAAAAAAATAATGTGTCAAGTCTATAAGTGGAAATTAAAGTACTTTACCAGAGTCTATATAAAAGCATTTCCAAAATGGTGAGTTTTGGAAGCCATAAATGACCAACTAATTTATGAACTCATAAACCTATATATAAAATGCATATGTATTAAAATTGATGAATATGTATAAAAATATATATGAAAATTTTTTCATCCAATGATCAAGTACCTTTGCTTTGAAAAGATGTTCAATAAAATCAGAAGTTGAAAATAAGATTAAAATTTCTTCAGATCATAGCAGGAGTAGAGTGTGAGTACAAAAGGTAAAAAGTTATGCCATACATTCTCTGAGCCCAATTTAAATCCCTGGCACCATATGTGACCCTGAGCAGTGCCAGGGGTGGCCCAATACCCTCCTCCAGTAAAAAGAAAAAATACATAAAAATTTCTGGATAGAAATGTAGCTCAATGGTAAAAAGTTTACCTTGCACATGAGACATCCGTGGTTAGATAGATCCCTGACAATACAAAGAAAGAAAATTTAAGAATTTCTGCCTTTAGGGGCCAGAGCAATAGCACAGTGAGTAAGGTATTTGTCTTGCATGTGTCTTGCCGGGCTCAATCTCTGGCATATCAAATGATCCCCTGAACACTGCCAAGAATTTCCCCTAAGCAAAGACCCAGGAGTAATTCCAGAGTACTGCCAGGTATGGCCGAAAAATCAAAAACAAGAGTCCTGCCTTTGAATAATCTTAGGTAATACTGATGTGCTGCTTTTCCCTATAAATATTGGAATTTTCCTCCCTGAACAGTTCAGAAGAAAGCTTTGTACCCAGGGTGAATATCATATTTCATAAAACCAAAGAAGTAATGTTAATAAACAAATAAATATATAGGTAAATGAATAAAACAGATAAAGGAGTATCTTCTACCCAGAGGCACAAAATAGCAAAATGCCCTATAAAACAAGAAGCAATGATTAAAACTTGACACATGCTCATTTCAGCACCTGGGCTCAAAATATATTAGAAAGAAATGTCACAGCAATTAATAAGCTTCTACCTCCTGTCCATATTCATTAGGAGTATAATAAACAGAAGTTTAGTGATTGCAGAAAATTAAAGAGAATGAATGCTCTTATTGCAAGATATTTCAAGGAAAACCAATTTCTTTTTTAATGAAATATACCACCAGTAGTCAGAAAAATAATAAGATGAAAAATTTTGTAGCAATTCCAGCATGTATTTTATGGAGTTAGAACATAATTCTGATTTCAACCATCTCAGGTTTCAGAGGCTCCTAAAATGTTATATTTATAAATACTTTTGTCAAAATTATTTCTTATAAATGATTCAACTCTTTTTTAGCTAAAATTTGTCAGCACTTTCTATGCCATTTAAATGGTCAAAAAATTATCTACAGAAAAGTAGATTACTGACTTTCTGTCTTTATATAAATTAATATTTACCAATATCTGATTCATTTATAAAGTTGATTCAGACATGTAATAGGGGAAACAGATCAGAGGATGAATAGATGTTGACCCTGAATCAGGAGACTTACAATTGAGAGAGGAAAGACAAGGAGGAGAAAGTCAAATAAATTAGCTTAATATTACATTTATTTTAATGCATTATGGAAATATGCAAGAGCCCTGGACTTAACACAAAGATCTTTCATGACATACCAAAAATATTGTTTAATGAAGTATAGCTTAAGCTATAAACAAAAGTCACTCAGGGCCAGAGAGATAATACAGAGGAAGAGCAGTTGCCTTACACACACTCAAACCATGTTTGATCTCCAGCAACCCATAGGATTCCCCAAGCACAGAGCCAAAAGTAAGCACTGAGCACAGAAGTGTTGCCCCAAAACAAAACAAACAAAGAAAAAAGACCAAAAAAATTAATCTGAAGTTAAAAGGAAAAAGATGCTATGTCTGTATATAGACTAAAGAAAGAGGAATCTAGGATTGGAAGAAGAACATGCACAATACAGAAGCAAAAAAGTAAAAAAGTGTTGAGTTTATTTTTAGAAGGGAGAAAGAAGTACAGTGTATTCCATCAATTAAATGAGAGAAAATAAAAAACTATATGACTAAAGAAGAAAGAAGAGGATCATATGACCACAGAAAGACATGGTTGAGAATTCAGAAGCTTTGTTTCAGGAGGAATGGCACATCATGGATTAATATTGAGAAGGAGCTTGATCTAATGTGATTTCTAAGTTTTTCAGTCTTCAGAAAAACAATATGGCTATTCCTCAAAACATTAGACATTGAGCTCTCATATGATCCAGCAATACCACTCCTAGGGATATACCCCGTGGTCACAAAAACCACAACACAGTAATAATGCCCTCTGACTCCTATGTTCATAAAAGTGCTATTTACAATAGGCAAAATCTGGAAACAACCAAGATACCTAACAACAGATGAGAGGCTAAAGAAGCTGTAGTCATATATACGATGGAATAATATAGCTGTTAGAAAAAGTGAAGTCACAAAATTTGCCTATATATAGATGGAGACTATTATGCTGAGTGAAATAAGTCAGAGGAAGAGAGATAAACACAGAATAGTCTCATTTATCTGTGGTAGTTAAGAAAAATAAAAGACAGCATGATAATAATACCAGAGACAATAAAGATGAGGGCCGGAAGAACCAGCCCATAGTATAAACTTACCACAAAGAATAGTAAGTTTAGTGTAGACAAATAACTACACTAACAACTGCATGACAATGATAGAGAAATGTCTTGAAGACAGGGGATGGGGGAAGAGGGAAATGGGAGACATTAGTGGCAGGGAAATTGCACTGGTGAAGGAAGATGTGTGTGCATTTTATGCTTGAAACCCAACTACAAACATGTTTGTAACCCTGGTGCTTAAAGAAATTATTATTAAAAATAATAAATAATAAAATACATCTTAAATAAAATGTTTCACCTTTAATAGTAAGTGATTAGTGACTTAATATTGGAAGATTTAAGAGTTGAATTGATATAACTGGATCTAGAGTAAAGAAAAAAAATTGATGGTGGAGAGTTGGAGAGCCAATTCAGTATATGCAGTAATTCATTTTCAGCACTAAATAATCCACTATGTGTGTACCACTGGGAACAATCTTCCAAGCACAGAGTTAAGAGCACATAAAAAGGGTGTGCCCCCCAAAAGAAAAAGATATAGACATATTAAATAAAAAGAAAAAGATTGTCTAATAGATTAGATGGGAAAGAGAAAAGGAGATGGGGAGGAGAAAGGAATGAATGAACTTTTACTCCTGGGATTCTGATTGGATAACTGAAACGATGTGTCTTTTACTGCATTTCAGAAAGTTTTCAGGAAGTGTCAAGAATTCATTTTAAACTTTTAAATGTTGTCATAGCTGTGAGGAAATCCAGTATCAACAGGTGTGGGAAAAGAAGAAAGGAAGAAAAGGAAGGGAGTAAAGAAGAAAAAGAAGAAAGAAAGAAAGAAAGAAAGAAAGAAAGAAAGAAAGAAAGAAAGAAAGAAAGAAAGAAAGAAAGAAAGAAAGAAAGAAAGAAAGAAAGAAAGAAAGAAAGAAAGAAAGAAAGAAAGAAAGAAAGAAAGAAAGAAAGAAAGAAAGAAAGAAAGAAAGAAAGAAAGAAAGAAAGAAAGAAAGAAAGAAATAAAGAAAGAAAGAAGAAAGAAAGAAAGAAAGAAAGAAAGAAAGAAAGAAAGAAAGAAAGAAAGAAAGAAAGAAAGAAAGAAAGAAAGAAAGAAAGAAAGAAAGAAAGAAAGAAAGAAAGAAAGAAAGAAAGAAAGAAAGAAAGAAAGAAAGAAAGAAAGTAAGAAAGAATAGAAGGAAGGAGGTGTAAATCATGTTATAGGTGTCATATATTTGTATATAAATATACAAGAATATTTTATTATAATTATATTAATAATCATAAATCTATAAGTATGGTATTAAATCATGAATGGTATTTAATATAATTGAAATAATATAATAATATAATAAATAGCAATTATTAAAAATCTATAGGGCTGGAGAAATAGTTGCATGTGCCCAACATGGGTTTGATCCTCCAGCATTCCGTATGGTCCCCCAAGCACTATCAGGAGTAATTCCTGAATGCAAAGTCAGGAGCAATTTCTTAGAATATCACTGGGTGTGACCCCAAAACAAAAAATCCTGCATAAATTTGTTTATGCCATCATAGAGCACTTTCTTCTTTAATATCAATATGATCACAATATTTAGTTCTAAGTTTCTCTTGCAAAGTAGAAAAATAATTCTGAGTCACTTTTACATCATAATGAAATTCTGAATTTCATTGACTTGACAGATGTGGTAATTTTGGGTTGGTAATATAATTTAAAAACACATCAAAGACTCTGGAATTTCATCTCCTCTTCTTCCTTGATTATACTTATAGGATTTCTTTAATTAAATTATATATCTCTGAGATTGAATTGCTGCTCCTGTAAGTCAAATAAAAGCTTTTATTTCCTATTTTAAAGTTGAGCACAAGGCCTTCACAAAATTAACTATATTTACTTTTTCCTCATTTGAAAATTTGATGATATATTCTGGAAAGCATGGCCTTCTCTGAGGTCCTTAACTGCATTGTCTGATGGATGTCTGACAGGCAGTCTTCTCCACATGCAAGGTTTTTGTTCCAAACTGCCGTATGGCATCTGCTTATTTTAAAAAGTTTTTTGTGGATTTTTAAAGTCACACTTCCAAATTTAATTGAATTGGGGTACACCTGCCATGGCACTTATTCATTCAACCTTCTGTGCTTAGCAAAAGTTGGTTGCATGCATGTGGACAAGCAAAGCGACTTGTCAGATGTTCTCACTAGCACCTGGTGAATCTCTTTGAAAATATTTTGACATGTCCAATGTCAACATATGCAAAATGCACATCATTATGTCAATCAACTATTATATAGTATTCTTATATGGACACTTAATAAGTGATGGGCTTTTTGTTAACTGCTTCACATGATTTCATTCATTTAACCCTCAAGCCATGAATTATTGGCCTACTTAACAAATGAAAAAACTGATGTAAGGTGAAATAATTTTCTTAAACAATGCAGTAAGTATGTTATCAAATGGGGACTTAAGCCAGCCTATCTAAATTCAAATTCCATGTATTTAACCAGTGTATCAAAATTTGTCTTTTTTTTTTTTTTTTTTTTTTGGTTTTTGGGCCACACCCAGCGGTGCTCAGGAGTTACTCCTGGCTGCTCAGAAATAGCTCCTGGCAGGCACGGGGGACCATATGGGACACCGGGATTCGAACCAACCACCTTTGGTCCTGGATCGGCTGCTTGCAAGGCAAACACCGCTGTGCTATCTCTCCGGGCCCCAAAATTCATCTTAACGGATTGTGCAATAGCCATCAAAAGTTATTAATATGATATTAATTTTAACATAAGACTGAATTAATACTAAGTTAATACTCCTTGCTCTTGTTCAGTGAACTGAAATATTCATGAATTTTGTTCTTTTCTTCTTTATTTGTATATTGTTGCATTTTCAAGAAGGGCTGATATGTATGTTGAGTAGCTATTGCAGATTTCACTAGTATTTCTGGTACCAAGTTGTTACCATAATGTCTATGCTTTTGGTATATGAACTATGTCTCCACCAACAACTACAACGTACCCAAAACTCTCTTCCACTACTGTCAATTATCATTTCTGCTATGTCTCTTTCTTCCCCATCCAAGTGCATTTCCCTCTCTGCAAGTTTGGTAGTCTGAGCCCTAGAGTCAAAGTTCAAGGATTTGTTATTATTAGATATTATCAATTCCCTTGGTTTTGTTTCTTTACAAACCACGTATGAGTGAATTCATCCTGTATTTATCCTATTTTCTTTAACACGATCAACACTAGTTGCTACAACCCAAGTTACACCAAATATCATGATTCCATCTTTTCTTAGAGCTGAATAGCATTCAATTCTATTTAAATTTTTAAAAATCTGATTTATTCACTAATTTTCAGAGTGAATAACTTTTTCCAGATCTTCGTTATTAAAAATAGTGCCACTGTTAACAGAAGTGTGCATATATATTTTTGAGTTGTTTTGTCTTTTTGAGGTTTTTTTTAATTTGTTCATAAAATAGATGCCCAGGAGTGGTTATCTGGGTTAAATGAGAGTTCTGTATTTAATTTTTAATATATATTTTATTTAAACAACTTGATTACATACATGATTGTGTTTGGGTTTCAGTCATGTAAAGAACACCACCCATCACCAGTGCAACATTCCCATCACCAATGTCCCATGTCTCCCTCCTCCCCACCCAACCCCCACCTGTACTCTAAACAGGCTCTCCATTTCCCTCATACATTTTCATTATTAGGACAGTTAAAAATGTAGTTATTTCTCTAACTAAACTCATCACTCTTTGTGGTGAGCTTCCTGAGGTGAGCTTTAACTTACAGCTCTTTTCTCTTTTGTGTCTAAAAATTATTATTGCAAGAATGTCTTTCATTTTTCTTAAAACCCATAGATGAGTGAGGCCATTCTGTGTTTTTTTCTCTCTCTCTCTGACTTATTTCACTCAGAATAATAGATTCCATGTACATCCATGTATAGGAAAATTTCATGACTTCATCTCTCCTGATGTCTGCATAATATTCCATTGTGTATATGTACCACAGTTTCTTTAGCCATTCATCTGTTGAAGGGCATCTTGGCTGTTTCCAGAGTCTTGCTATGGTAAATAGTGCTGCAATGAATATAGGTGTAAGGAAGGGATTTTTGTATTGTATTTTTGTGTTCCTAGGGTATATTCCTAGGAGTGATATAGCTGGATCGTATGAGAGCTCTATTTCCAGTTTTTGGAGGAATCTCCATATCACTTTCCATAAAGGTTGAACTAGACGGCATTCCCACCAGCAGTGGATAAGAGTTCCTTTCTCTCCACATCCCCGCCAACACTGCTTGTTCTCATTCTTTGTGATGTGTGCCAATCTCTGAGGTGTGAGGTGGTACCTCATAGTTGTTTTGATTTGCATCTCCCTGATTAGTGATGTGGAGCATTTCTTCATGTGTCTTTTGGCCATTTGTATTTCTTCTTTGTCCAAGTGTCTGTCCATTTCTTCTCCCCATTTTTTGATGGGATTAGATTTTTTTTCTTGTAAAGTTCTGTCAGTGCCTTGTATATTTTGGAGATTAGCCCCTTATCTGATGGGTATTGGGTGAATAGTTTCTCCCACTCAGTGGGGTGCTCTTGTATCCTGGGCGCTATTTCCATCGAGGTGCAGAAGCTTCTCAGCTTAATATATTCCCATCTGTTAATCTCTGCTTTCACTTGCTTGAAGAGTGCAGTTTCCTCCTTGAAGATGCCTGTAGTCTCAATGTCCTGGAGTGTTTTGCCTATGTGTTGTTCTATATATCTTATGGTTTTGGGTCTGATATTGAGGTCTTTAATCTATTTGGATTTTACCTTCATACATGATGTTAACTGGGGGAGTCTAAGTTCAATTTTTTTGCAAGTGGCTAGCTAGTTGTGCCAACACCACTTGTTGAAGAGGCTTTCTTTGCTTCATTTAGGATTTCTTGCTCCTTTGTCAAAAATTAGGTGATTGTATGTCTGGAGAACATTCTCTGAGTATTCAAGCCTATTCCACTGATCTGAGGGTCTGTCTTTATTCCAATACCATGCTGTTTTGATAACTATTGCTTTGTAGTAAAGTTTAAAGTTGGGAAAAGTAATTCCTCCCATATTCTTTTTCCCAATAATTGCTTTAGCTATTATAGGGTGTTTATTGTTCCAAATGAATTTCAAAAATGCCTGATCCACTTCTTTGAAGAATGTCATGGGAACGCATTAAATCTGTATAATGCTTTGGGGATTATTGCCATTTTGATTATGTTAATCCTGCCAATCCATGAGCAGGGTATGTGTTTCCATTTTCGTGTGTCCTCTCTTATTTCTTGGAGAAGAGTTTTATAGTTTTCTTTGTATAGGTGCTTCACATTTTTAGTCAAGTTGATTCCAAGATATTTGAGTTTGTGTGGCACTATTGTGAATGGGGTTGCTTTCTAAATGTCCATTTCTTCCTTATTATTATTGCTGTATAGAAAGGCCATTGATTTTTGTGTGTTAATTTTGTAACCTGCCACATTGCTATATGAGTTTATTATTTCTAGAAGCTTTTTGGTAGTCTTTAGGGTTTTCTAAATAGAGTATCATGTCATCAGCGAGAGCTGACTTCTTCCTTTCCTATCTGGATTCCCTTGATATCTTTTTCTTGCCTAATCATTATAGCAAGTACTTCCAGTGCTATGTTGAATAGGAGTGGTGAGAGAGGACAGCCTTGTCTTGTGCCAGAATTTAGAGGGAAGGCTTTTAGTTTTTCTCCATTGAGGATAATATTTGCCTCTGGCTTGTGGTAGATGGCCTTAACTATATTGAGAAAGGTTCCTTCCATTCCCATCTTGCTGAGAGTTTTGATCAACAATGGGTGTTGGACCTTATTAAATGCTTTCTCTGCATCTATTAATATGATCATGTGGTTTTTATTTTTCTTGTTGTTGATGTTGTGTATTATGTTGATAGATTTACGGATGTCAAACCATCCTTGCATTTCTGGATGAAGCCTACTTGATCATAGTGGATGATCTTCTTAATAAGGCATTGAATCCTATTTGCCAAATTTTGTTGAGGATCTTTGCATCTGCAGTCATCAGCGATATTGGTCTGTAATTTTCTTTTTTGTAGTATCTCTATCTGGTTTAAGTATAAAGGTGATGTTGGCTTCATAAAAGCTATTTGGAAGTGTTCCTGTTTTTTTTATTTCATTAAAGAGTCTTACCAGGATTGGTAGTAGTTCCTCTTGAAAGGTTTGAAAGAATTCATTAGTGAATCCATCTGGGCCTGGGCTTTTGTTTTTGGGCAGACATTTGATTACTGTCTTAATTTCCTCAACAGTGATGGGGGTGTTTAGATATGCTACATCCTCTTCATTCAACCCTGGAAGATTATGAGTCCAAAAATTTATCCATTTCTTCCAGGTTCTCATTTTTAGTGGCATAGAGTTTCTCAAAGTAGTTTCTGATTACCCTTTGAATCTCTGCCAAATCAGTAGTGATCTCTCCTTTTTCAATTCTAATACAAGTCATCAAGTTTCTCTCTCTTTCTTTGTTAGTTTTGCCAGTGGTCTATCAATATTGTTTATTTTTTCAAAGAACCAACTTCTGCTTTCGTTGATCTTTTGGATTGTTTTTCATGTTTCCACTTCATTGATTTCTTCTCTCAGCTTTGATATTTTCTTCTGTCTCCCTATTTT